>NC_052344.1:13425332-13697832 GCF_016432855.1 Salvelinus namaycush
AACCAGCTATACTTTTGATACCATGCTGGTTTGATGACAGTCTCCCGTTAACCAGCTATACTTTTGATACCAGGTGGTATTGATGAAAGACTCCCTGTAACCAGCTATCTTTTGATACCAGTTGGTATTGATGAATGTCTTCCTGTTAAAAGCTATACTTTTGATACCAGATGGTACTGATGAAAGCTTCCCTGTTAACAAGCTATACTTTTGATACCAGGTGGAATTGATGAAAGGTTCCCTGTTAACCAGCTATACTTTGATATCATTGGTATTGATGAAAGTCTCACTGTTACAAGCTATATTTTGATATCAGTGGTATTGATGAAAATGTCCCTGTTAACAAGCTATACTTTTGATACCAGGCGGCTTCGATGAAAGTCTCCCTGTTAACCAGCTATACTTTGATACCAGTGGTATTGATGAAAGTCTCCCTGTTAACAAGCTATACTTTGATACCGAGGTGGTATTGATGAAAGTCTCACTGTAACCAGCTATACTTTTGATACCAGTTGTATTGATGAAAGTCTCACTGTTAACCAGCTATACTTTTGATACCAGGTGGTATTGATGAAAGTCTCCCTGTTAACAAGCTAACTTTTGATACCAGGCGGCTTGATGAAAGTCTCACCTGTTAACCCGCTATACTTTTGATACCAGGTGGTATTGATGAAGTCTCCCTGTTACAAGCTATACTTTGATACAGGGCGGCTGATGAAAGTCTCACTGTTAACCACTATACTTTGATACCAGGTGTATTTGATGAAAGGATCCCTGTTAACAGCTATACTTTTGATACCAGGTGGTTTGATGAAAGGTTCCCTGTTAACCAGCTATACTTTTGATACAGTTGGTATGATGAACGTCTCCCTGTTAACCAGCTATACTTTTGATACCAGTTGGTATTGATAAAGTCTCCCTGTAACCAGCTATACTTTTGATACCAGGTGGTATTGATGAAAGTCTCCCTGTGTAACAAGCTATAACTTTTGATACCAGGCGGCTTGATGAAAGTCTCACTGTTAACCAGCTATACTTTTGATACCAGTTGGTATTGATGAAAGTCTCCCTGTTAACCAGCTATACTTTTGATAGCAGGCGGCTGATGAAAGTCTCCCTGTTAACCAGCTATACTTTTGATACCAGGTGGTATTGATGAAAGTCTCCCTGTTAAGCAGCTATACTATTTGATACCAGGCTGCTTGATGAAAGTCTCCCTGTTAACCAGCTATACTTTTGCTACCAGGTGGTATTGATGAAAGGCTCCCTGTTAACCAGCTATACTTTTGATACCAGTGGTATTGATGAAAGTCTCCCTGTTAACCAGCTACACTTTTGATACCAGTTGGTATTGATGAAAGTCTCACTGTTAACAGCTATAGCTTTTGATTCAGTGGTATTGATGAAAGCCTCCCTGTTACAAGCTATACTTTTGATACCAGTTGGTATTGATAAAGTCTCACTGTTAACCAGCTATACTTTTGATACCAGTTGGTATTGATGAAAGTCTCCCTGTTAACCAGCTATACTTTTTGATACCAGGTGGATTGAGGAAAGTCCCCTGTTAACAGCTATACTTTTGATACAGGCGGCTTGATGAAAGCTCTCACTGTTAACCAGCTATTACTTTTTGATACCCAAGGGTTGGTATTGATGAAAGTCTCCCTGTTAACCAGCATACTTTTGATACAGGTGGTATTGATGAAAGTCTCCCTGTTAACAAGCTATACTTTTGATACCAGGTGGTATTGATGAAAGTCTCACTGTTAACCAGCTATACTTTTGATACCAGTTGGTATTGATGAAAGTCTCACTGTTAACCAGCTATACTTTTGATACCAGGTGGTATTGATGAAAGTCTCCCTGTTAACAAGCTATACTTTTGATACCAGGCGGCTTGATGAAAGTCTCCCTGTTAACCAGCTATACTTTTGATACCAGGTGGTATTGATGAAAGTCTCCCTGTTAACAAGCTATACTTTTGATACCAGGCGGCTTGATGAAAGTCTCACTGTTAACCAGCTATACTTTTGATACCAGGTGGTATTGATGAAAGGCTCCCTGTTAACCAGCTATACTTTTGATACCAGGTGGTATTGATGAAAGGTTCCCTGTTAACCAGCTATACTTTTGATACCAGTTGGTATTGATGAACGTCTCCCTGTTAACCAGCTATACTTTTGATACCAGTTGGTATTGATTAAAGTCTCCCTGTTAACCAGCTATACTTTTGATACCAGGTGGTATTGATGAAAGTCTCCCTGTTAACAAGCTATACTTTTGATACCAGGCGGCTTGATGAAAGTCTCACTGTTAACCAGCTATACTTTTGATACCAGTTGGTATTGATGAAAGTCTCCCTGTTAACCAGCTATACTTTTGATACCAGGCGGCTTGATGAAAGTCTCCCTGTTAACCAGCTATACTTTTGATACCAGGTGGTATTGATGAAAGTCTCCCTGTTAACCAGCTATACTTTTGATACCAGGCTGCTTGATGAAAGTCTCCCTGTTAACCAGCTATACTTTTGATACCAGGTGGTATTGATGAAAGGCTCCCTGTTAACCAGCTATACTTTTGATACCAGTTGGTATTGATGAAAGTCTCCCTGTTAACCAGCTACACTTTTGATACCAGTTGGTATTGATGAAAGTCTCACTGTTAACAAGCTATACTTTTGATTCCAGTTGGTATTGATGAAAGCCTCCCTGTTAACAAGCTATACTTTTGATACCAGTTGGTATTGATAAAAGTCTCCCTGTTAACCAGCTATACTTTTGATACCAGTTGGTATTGATGAAAGTCTCCCTGTTAACCAGCTATACTTTTGATACCAGGTGGTATTGATGAAAGTCTCCCTGTTAACAAGCTATACTTTTGATACCAGGCGGCTTGATGAAAGTCTCACTGTTAACCAGCTATACTTTTGATACCAGTTGGTATTGATGAAAGTCTCCCTGTTAACCAGCTATACTTTTGATACTAGGCGGCTTGATGAAAGTCTCCCTGTTAACCAGCTATACTTTTGATACCAGTTGGTATTGATGAAAGTCTCCCTGTTAACCAGCTATACTTTTGATACCAGGCGGCTTGATGAAAGTCTCCCTGTTAACCAGCTATACTTTTGATACCAGGTGGTATTGATGAAAGTCTCCCTGTTAACCAGCTATACTTTTGATACCAGTTGGTATTGATGAAAGTCTCCCTGTTAACCAGCTATACTTTTGATACCAGTTGGTATTGATGAAAGTCTCACTGTTAACAAGCTATACTTTTAATTCCATTTGGTATTGATGAAAGTCTCCCTGTTAACAAGCTATACTTTTGATACCAGTTGGTATTGATAAAAGTCTCACTGTTAACCAGCTATACTTTTGATACCAGGTGGTATTGATGAAAGTCTCCCTGTTAACAAGCTATACTTTTGATACCAGGTGGAATTGATGAAAGGTTCCCTGTTAACCAGCTATACTTTTGATACCAGTTGGTATTGATGAAAGTCTCACTGTTAACAAGCTATACTTTTGATACCAGGTGGTATTGATGAAAGTCTCCCTGTTAACAAGCTATACTTTTGATACCAGGCGGCTTGATGAAAGTCTCCCTGTTAACCAGCTATACTTTTGATACCAGGTGGTATTGATGAAAGTCTCCCTGTTAACAAGCTATACTTTTGATACCAGGTGGTATTGATGAAAGTCTCACTGTTAACCAGCTATACTTTTGATACCAGTTGGTATTGATGAAAGTCTCCCTGTTAACCAGCTATACTTTTGATACCAGGCGGCTTGATGAAAGTCTCCCTGTTAACCAGCTATACTTTTGATACCAGGTGGTATTGATGAAAGTCTCCCTGTTAACCAGCTATACTTTTGATACCAGGCTGCTTGATGAAAGTCTCCCTGTTAACCAGCTATACTTTTGATACCAGGTGGTATTGATGAAAGGCTCCCTGTTAACCAGCTATACTTTTGATACCAGTTGGTATTGATGAAAGTCTCCCTGTTAACCAGCTACACCTTTGATACCAGTTGGTATTGATGAAAGTCTCACTGTTAACAAGCTATACTTTTGATTCCAGTTGGTATTGATGAAAGCCTCCCTGTTAACAAGCTATACTTTTGATACCAGTTGGTATTGATAAAAGTCTCCCTGTTAACCAGCTATACTTTTGATACCAGTTGGTATTGATGAAAGTCTCCCTGTTAACCAGCTATACTTTTGATACCAGGTGGTATTGATGAAAGTCTCCCTGTTAACAAGCTATACTTTTGATACCAGGCGGCTTGATGAAAGTCTCACTGTTAACCAGCTATACTTTTGATACCAGTTGGTATTGATGAAAGTCTCCCTGTTAACCAGCTATACTTTTGATACTAGGCGGCTTGATGAAAGTCTCCCTGTTAACCAGCTATACTTTTGATACCAGTTGGTATTGATGAAAGTCTCCCTGTTAACCAGCTATACTTTTGATACCAGGCGGCTTGATGAAAGTCTCCCTGTTAACCAGCTATACTTTTGATACCAGGTGGTATTGATGAAAGTCTCCCTGTTAACCAGCTATACTTTTGATACCAGTTGGTATTGATGAAAGTCTCCCTGTTAACCAGCTATACTTTTGATACCAGTTGGTATTGATGAAAGTCTCACTGTTAACAAGCTATACTTTTAATTCCATTTGGTATTGATGAAAGTCTCCCTGTTAACAAGCTATACTTTTGATACCAGTTGGTATTGATAAAAGTCTCACTGTTAACCAGCTATACTTTTGATACCAGGTGGTATTGATGAAAGTCTCCCTGTTAACAAGCTATACTTTTGATACCAGGTGGAATTGATGAAAGGTTCCCTGTTAACCAGCTATACTTTTGATACCAGTTGGTATTGATGAAAGTCTCACTGTTAACAAGCTATACTTTTGATACCAGGTGGTATTGATGAAAGTCTCCCTGTTAACAAGCTATACTTTTGATACCAGGCGGCTTGATGAAAGTCTCCCTGTTAACCAGCTATACTTTTGATACCAGGTGGTATTGATGAAAGTCTCCCTGTTAACAAGCTATACTTTTGATACCAGGTGGTATTGATGAAAGTCTCACTGTTAACCAGCTATACTTTTGATACCAGTTGGTATTGATGAAAGTCTCACTGTTAACCAGCTATACTTTTGATACCAGGTGGTATTGATGAAAGTCTCCCTGTTAACAAGCTATACTTTTGATACCAGGCGGCTTGATGAAAGTCTCCCTGTTAACCAGCTATACTTTTGATACCAGGTGGTATTGATGAAAGTCTCCCTGTTAACAAGCTATACTTTTGATACCAGGCGGCTTGATGAAAGTCTCACTGTTAACCAGCTATACTTTTGATACCAGTTGGTATTGATGAAAGTCTCCCTGTTAACCAGCTATACTTTTGATACCAGTTGGTATTGATGAAAGTCTCACTGTTAACCAGCTATACTTTTGATACCAGTTGGTATTGATGAAAGACTCCCTGTTAACCAGCTATACTTTTGATACCAGGCGGCTTGATGAAAGGCTCCCTGTTAACCAGCTATACTTTTGATACCAGGTGGTATTGATGAAAGGCTCCCTGTTAACCAGCTATACTTTTGATACCAGTTGGTATTGATGAAAGTCTCCCTGTTAACCAGCTACACTTTTGATACCAGTTGGTATTGATGAAAGTCTCACTGTTAACAAGCTATACTTTTGATTCCAGTTGGTATTGATGAAAGTCTCCCTGTTTACAAGCTATACTTTTGATACCAGTTGGTATTGATAAAAGTCTCACTGTTAACCAGCTATACTTTTGATACCAGTTGGTATTGATGAAAGTCTCCCTGTTAACCAGCTATACTTTTGATACCAGGCGGCTTGATGAAAGGCTCCCTGTTAACCAGCTATACTTTTGATACCAGGTGGTATTGATGAAAGTCTCCCTGTTAACAACCTATACTTTTGATACCAGGTGGTATTGATGAAAGTCTCACTGTTAACCAGCTATACTTTTGATACCAGTTGGTATTGATGAAAGTCTCCCTGTTAACCAGCTATACTTTTGATACCAGGTGGTATTGATGAAAGTCTCACTGTTAACCAGCTATACTTTTGATACCAGTTGGTATTGATGAAAGTCTCCCTGTTAACCAGCTATACTTTTGATACCAGGTGGTATTGATGAAAGTCTCCCTGTTAACAAGCTATACTTTTGATACCAGGCGGCTTGATGAAAGTCTCACTGTTAACCAGCTATACTTTTGATACCAGTTGGTATTGATGAAAGTCTCCCTGTTAACCAGCTATACTTTTGATACCAGGCGGCTTGATGAAAGTCTCCCTGTTAACCAGCTATACTTTTGATACCAGGTGGTATTGATGAAAGTCTCCCTGTTAACCAGCTATACTTTTGATACCAGGCGGCTTGATGAAAGTCTCCCTGTTAACCAGCTATACTTTTGATACCAGGTGGTATTGATGAAAGGCTCCCTGTTAACCAGCTATACTTTTGATACCAGTTGGTATTGATAAAAGTCTCCCTGTTAACCAGCTATACTTTTGATACCATTTGGTATTGATGACAGTCTCACTGTTAACAAGCTATACTTTTGATTCCAGTTGGTATTGATGAAAGTCTCCCTGTTAACAAGCTATACTTTTGATACCAGTTGGTATTGATAAAAGTCTCACTGTTAACCAGCTATACTTTTGATACCAGTTGGTATTGATGAAAGTCTCCCTGTTAACAAGCTATATTTTTGATACCAGTTGGTATTGATAAAAGTCTCACTGTTAACCAGCTATACTTTTGATACCAGTTGGTATTGATGAAAGTCTCACTGTTAACCAGCTATACTTTTGATACCAGTTGGTATTGATGAAAGGCTCCCTGTTAACCAGCTATACTTTTGATACCAGGTGGTATTGATGAAAGTCTCACTGTTAACCAGCTATACTTTTGATACCAGTTGGTATTGATGAAAGTCTCCCTGTTAACCAGCTATACTTTTGATACCAGGTGGTATTGATGAAAGTCTCCCTGTTAACAAGCTATACTTTTGATACCAGGCGGCTTGATGAAAGTCTCACTGTTAACCAGCTATACTTTTGATACCAGTTGGTATTGATGAAAGTCTCCCTGTTAACCAGCTATACTTTTGATACCAGGCGGCTTGATGAAAGGCTCCCTGTTAACCAGCTATACTTTTGATACCAGGTGGTATTGATGAAAGGCTCCCTGTTAACCAGCTATACTTTTGAAACCAGTTGGTATTGATGAAAGTCTCCCTGTTAACCAGCTATACTTTTGATACCAGTTGGTATTGATGAAAGTCTCACTGTTAACAAGCTATACTTTTGATTCCAGTTGGTATTGATGAAAGTCTCCCTGTTAACAAGCTATACTTTTGATACCAGTTGGTATTGATAAAAGTCTCCCTGTTAACCAGCTATACTTTTGATACCAGGTGGTATTGATGAAAGTCTCCCTGTTAACCAGCTATACGTTTGATACCAGTTGGTATTGATGAAAGTCTCCCTGTTAACAAGCTATACTTTTGATACCAGTTGGTATTGATAAAAGTCTCACTGTTAACCAGCTATACTTTTGATACCAGTTGGTATTGATGAAAGTCTCACTGTTAACCAGCTATACTTTTGATACCAGTTGGTATTGATGAAAGGCTCCCTGTTAACCAGCTATACTTTTGATACCAGTTGGTATTGATGAAAGGCTCCCTGTTAACCAGCTATACATTTGATACCAGGTGGTATTGATGAAAGTCTCACTGTTAACCAGCTATACTTTTGATACCAGTTGGTATTGATGAAAGTCTCCCTGTTAACCAGCTATACTTTTGATACCAGTTGGTATTGATGAAATGCTCCCTGTTAACCAGCTATACTTTTGATACCAGTTGGTATTGATGAAAGTCTCCCTGTTAACCAGCTATACTTTTGATACCAGTTGGTATTGATGAAAGTCTCCCTGTTAACCAGCTATACTTTTGATACCAGTTGGTATTGATGAAAGTCTCACTGTTAACCAGCTATACTTTTGATACCAGTTGGTATTGATGAAAGTCTCCCTGTTAACCAGCTATACTTTTGATACCAGTTGGTATTGATGAAATGCTCCCTGTTAACCAGCTATACTTTTGATACCAGTTGGTATTGATGAAAGTCTCCCTGTTAACCAGCTATACTTTTGATACCAGGCGGCTTGATGAAAGTCTCACTGTTAACCAGCTATACTTTTGATACCAGTTCGTATTGATGAAAGTCTCCCTGTTAACCAGCTATACTTTTGATACCAGTTGGTATTGATGAAATGCTCCCTGTTAACCAGCTATACTTTTGATACCAGGTGGTATTGATGAACGTCTCCCTGTTAACCAGCTATACTTTTGATACCAGGCGGCTTGATGAAAGTCTCACTGTTAACCAGCTATACTTTTGATACCAGTTGGTATTGATGAAAGTCTCCCTGTTAACCAGCTATACTTTTGATACCAGGCGGCTTGATGAAAGTCTCCCTGTTAACCAGCTATACTTTTGATACCAGGTGGTATTGATGAAAGTCTCCCTGTTAACCAGCTATACTTTTGATACCAGTTGGTATTGATGAAAGTCTCCCTGTTAACAAGCTTTCCCTTTGATACCAGGTGGTATTGATGAAAGTCTCCCTGTTAACCAGCTATACTTTTGATACCAGGTGGTATTGATGAAATGCTCCCTGTTAACCAGCTATACCTTTGATACCAGTTGGTATTTAACGGCCTCACCTTTTCATCCTTCTTCTTGAAACTGATCTCTGATCAGAGGTCGACGCTCGGTTTTAATTCGCAATTTTCCGTCTACCCCAGACAATGAATGGGGTTCTTCTACATAAAGTCAACATTTGCGGTAGTGTTGGCATTGAAAACTGCACACTCGAGCTGGTAATTTATCTAGCTAGCTTCTGCTACTTGCTACTGAAGTTAGAAAGGCAACTTGAAATATATTGCACTAACTGGACACACAAATAAAGTTATAAAACCAAGAAAACTATTTATAATCGACCTCATCAGTTTCCTGTAATTTGATATATATATAAAAAAAAGCTCAAATATCATTTTTCAATCTCTTTCCAATTGGACACAAAAATAAAGTTATAAAACCAAGAAAACTATTTATAATCGACCTCCTCAGTCTCCTGTAAATTGATATATCCCAAAAAATGCTCAAATATAATTTTTCTATCTCTTTCCAATAATTTTACCAAACTTCTCAACACATATAACCATGCCCACAATGCTTTGCGGCACAATCCCAATACAACACACTAGGTTAATTCTCTGATCCTAATCCTATGATTGGATGGACAACATGTCAGTTCAAACTGAAAAAGCTTTGATTGGTTGGAGGTCATCCTCCGGAAGTGGTCATAATTACCATGTAGGTCTTTGGAAGGGGGTGAGGCCTACGAGCCTCCTAGGTTTTGTATTGAAGTCAATGACAAACACTTTAATTAAAGACACCCTATCCCCTCAGCCCTCAAATTAAATGGACACTTCTGATGACGTATCATGATGTCTGACGATTACTGTATACACTTGCAGGGCAAGGGGCGAGGGAGGAATGAATGATTTTTAAATGGACCACCTTGCCAGGAAATTCGGCACTCGGTCATCTCGCAATGATTGTGTTTTCAGCTACCAGTAGCTTTATATGCGCTACAGTCAATTATGAGTGCATGTCTACTTATATTAAATATATCATTTTTAATATACGCCTACTGTATGATACCTAGCAAATTAATTAGCTAACTAATGTTAGCCTGCCTAGCTGGAACTTCTGAAGAAGGAAAATGTTTTATTTCTACAATTTCCAAAAGATAACCAAACAAAAATGTCATTACTTTTTACGAAATGTGTTTGTGCCGTCATGTGCCTTAGTAGCACCATTTCTAACTTATTTGCATTAATTTTTACTTACACTTATATTTTGACTTCTCCATTGATGTTGTTTTGAAGTTTTCACTGACTATTCTTAGCGGATGTACAATTGTCTCAAATTGAATTATGGGGAGTTTCAGGCCCCGGAGTGAACATAATTGTACACTCGCAAACTCGACTAAAAATGAGGGCTGAGGGGCTTACGTTGCAAACTTCCTTGCTTGGCTAATCATTTGGACTGCCCTCCAAGATGGCGACGGGGATACCCCCAAAGGCGAGGGTAAGTGGACAAGGGTGGGTCTTTTATAAGTTTGTACAGTAGCCAATGTACCCAGAGGAGGACAGAAGCTAGTTGGCTACACCATGGTGCTACCCCAGAGAGTGCTGTTGAAGTTACTATTGACCATTGCAAAACAGTGTGTTTTAATCAATTATTTGGTGACATGAATATGTTTAGTATAGTTTTATCTTAAAAGGATAACTTTTTTAAATGTTTCACTTATTTCTATTATTTTGACATTTCACTGGGGGGGGTGGTCCTCCTCTTCCTCCTCTGAGGAGCCTCCACTGCTCAGAATACTATTTACAAAAATGCTACTTAAATTGCATGGCCAGTACATTGGTTCATAGAAAGTAGTGTCCAATAACAGATATAAAGACATAGGGGTAGGGATTTTTGACTGGGGTTTGAGGGTCAAAGCTTTCTGGCCATGGCTTGGAATGGACAGATATGATGGACAGATATACGGTAGCCATTACCATGGAGATGGGATGTCAAATGGAGTTGTCATCACAGAAATGGACAATCATAACCATAACCATGGAAATGGAGAGGGACTTTAAACTGTAACCACGGAAATGAACAAGGTTGCAGCAACTATAGAAATGTATAGGGATAGTGAGTTGGTAACCATAGAAACGGACACGGATTGTGTCCATAACCATAGAAATGAATGCAATAGGAGTTAGTGCACATCCTGTGGTCCAGCTGCACCTCTACCATCGCTGTGACGAGGAAACATGGGCTGTGTCTACAAACCCTTGCTTCCTCTGTCCTTGTTCCCTCAATTCCTTTCAAAGCACATTGGAGGCATTCGATCCAAGGTCCTTGAGGAAACCAGGTTGGTGGAAGCAAAGGATTGACATTTTAAAGCACACCCATTGAGAGCACAGGAAGTAGTGCTGTGACTGACAGCTTCCTACAGAGAAGAGCGAATGAACACTAATGCAGAGAGAGAGAGAGAGAGAATCCTCCCTAATCTATTCCCTCTCAGCAGATCTGCCAACCAAAGCCATTAGCCCAGAGCCAGCAGGATGACGAGCTGTCAGCGGCCCAATGAAAAAGATGTCAGAGATGTCATCCAGCCAATAAGGTCGCATTAACCAGTCCACAGACAAATTTTCCCCAGAGCCCAGACTGTCACATTTCCCCCCAGAGACACATACGTCCTGTCCAAAATGGCCCCCTATTATGGGCTCTGGTCTGAAATAGTGTTAAGTAGGGAATAGGGTCACGGCCTATTTGGGATGCACACTTCCTGTCAATGGCAGGTTATAAACGGCTTATGAGCATTATGACACACACACACACACACACACACACACACACACACACACACACACACACACACACACACACACACACACACACACAAACAGACGAGAAGGCACAAGCCCAGCCATACAGGCAATTCCACAAACATTAGAATCCTTTAGTTGGATCCTCTGAAGATCTTACCACTTTAGAGGGTATGCTAAATGCTTGAATGAATGAGTTCTAATGAGTCATTGATTCAACTTCAATCATTCTGATGGTAAGATGAACAAAAACAATCTACTGTACATCATCACAAACATACACACAGTCCAAACACGTTTCACTGTAAAAAAAAAAAACTACAAATAATATCTAGTTGTTTTACTGTAACTAAATATTATTTAGTAACTGGTTCCACAGGCTTTTTTTGAAAACTCAACTTTTCGGTTAAAGTGTTACCTGAACTTAACATTTTTAGTTGGCCCAAACTTAGCTCCAACATGAGAAATTGTAGGTAAACATTTATAATTACATTAAAATTATGTTTTTGCTCAAATTGTCACATATGTTCATTTAACTAGAAATGATTACTTGGACATCTTACCTGAAAACAAGGCTGTGGACCTATTACACCCAGTGCTTTCAACTTACATATCTGATGTACATGATTACATTGTCCATGTACACAGTAATTATTATTCAACATGTCCTCACCTGGGATGTGAACCTCTTGGTTGGGATGTGAACCTCTCACAACCTCTTGGTTCACAGCATTCCAAACTTCCTGCTACGCCACCATGTCTGAAATAGTAACAGATTTATCCTGTATTTCTACCCTTTGCATGTCAAAGTGAATCTCAACTCTGTTAAAAGTACACGTAAGAAAAGGAATGCATTGATCATAGTGATTAAGGAGCACCATTAAAACAGAGTAATATGCCCCAGCAACATTAGACAGCTAACTAAACCTGCTTAAAGAAGTCAATCAAATCAATGATGAGCCAATAGTCAGATTCATTGATAATTGACACAGTCATGGTAGACTAGCAGGAAGCTCGGGAGGCCATGAACCAACAAGGTGTGAGTTCAAATCCCTGGTGAGGACATGTTTGAAGAATGATTACTGTCTAAATGATCATGTCAGATATGTATAGTAAAAATCTGGTTGAATTAACATATGAGTCAAGTTGAGCAAACACATCATTTTTCTCAAGTTGGAGCTAAGTTTGGGCCAAGTAATTTTTTTGTTGTTCAGGTAAACCTTAAAATAACGCTGTGGAACCAGTTACTTAAAAATAGTTAGTTGAAACAAGTAGATTTTTTACGGTGTAACTGTGATGCAGTTACATCAGAGTTGTGATCATGGCATTTCTATTTGCCTTTCCTGAGATGTCAGGCCTCTGGCTGTGTGTGTGTGTGTGTGTGTGTGTGTGTGTGTGTGTGTGTGTGTGTGTGTGTGTGTGTGTGTGTGTGTGTGTGTGTGTGTGTGTGTGTGTGTGTGTGTGTGTGTGTGTGTGTGTGTGTGTGTGTGTGTGTGTGTGTGCGTGTGTGCGTGTGTGTGTGTGTGTGCGTGTGTGTGTGTGTGTGTGTCTATAGAATGGCGATCAGATTCACAGTGACATTTGTGTGGGATATGTGCTTTTTAGAGAGCCCCTGCAGGGTAGAGAGGGCATGCCCCCCTCTCTAACCAATGTCAACATTGCCAACCAATGTCAGGCTACTCTACCCAGGCACTCTGCACCCTGACAATAAGCACAGGAGGCAGGCAGGGCCACGTGCCTGAACACATTACACCACCTGACACACACACACACACACACACACACACACACACACACACACACACACACACACACACACACACACACACACACACACACACACACACACACACTGCACTTCAACTCCTGACACACACATTACACTTTAATACCTGACTGACACACACAAAAAAAAACACACAAACACACACACACACACACATTGCAATTGAATGCCTAAGACTACAAACACATACAGTCCCTAGTCACAAGGGACTGTCTCCCTGCTCTTCTGACAGCTAAGCATTTCCCAGCAAAGTGCACACACAGTATACCCCTCTTACGAACCCACTTGTTTAACATAGTACATTATATAGATGAGCACACAGACACATACACACACACTCTCTCTCCGTTGAACCACATTAGATTACACAGCTGTGTGGATGGAGGAGCGTGCACACACACACACACACACACACACACACACACACACACACACACACACACACACACACACACACACACACACACACACACACACACATACACAAACACACAAACACACACACGACCACATTAAATTATACAGCTGTGTGCATAGCCCTGCAAAAGGCCATCTGGGCTCTCTGTGTTTCAACCTAATTTGCTGCACAGGCTGCATGCTCTAAAGTGTCATGAACGCTGCATGCGCTAGTGTGATGAACGCTGTACGTGCACAATGTCTGTGATTTGCATGTGGCCCACAAGGCCTTACTGCTGGTTCCATACAGATGTAGGATCTTAATTTGAGCCAGTTTGCTACAGCAGGAAAATAATCCTGCAGCAATAGGAAATGTGACTTATTATGTGGATTATAATTAATGTACATGTTTTGTAGGGGTTGATACATTTTTCGTCTGACATTTTAAACTGGAAATGTCAAACTTTAGAATACTTTTGAAAGCTTGAATAATACACTACAAGTTTGTATTTCTCAGCAACAAAAGAGTGATAAAATTAAGATCCTACATCTGTATGACACCATATATGACATCACCATGGATCAGAGTAATGCTGAATTCTAAATCAACTACCAGCCCTTGTAGGACACTCCTGTACAACTGCTGTCTCTCATAGGTTTAAGTAATGCTTCTTCACTTTGCCTTCTGATTGACTGACTGGAAATTCTGCCATATTGCTAACATCTATCCAACGGTTTCAGATCTACAGGAGTGCTCATGGGGGTAGAGGCTAGGAGTCGCTTAGGAAGGTAGGAGGGTAGGAAAACATCAGAGAGAGAGAGAGAGAGAGAGAGAGCCAGAAGGGCTTTCTATGCCATCAAAAGGGACATAAAATCCGACCTACCAACTAGGATCTGGCTAAAAATACTTGAATCAGTTATAGAACCCATTGCCCTTTATGGTTATGAAGTCTGGGGTCCACCAACCAATAATTCACAAAATGGGACAAACATCAGCATGCAGAATTTTGCAAAGGTATCCTCTGTGTACAACCTAAAACACCAAATAATGCATGCAGAGCAGAATTAGGCCAATACCCGTTAATGATCAGAATCCAGAAAAGAGCTGTTAAATTCTACAACCACCTAAAAGGAAGAGATTACCAAACCATCCATAACAAAGCCATCACCTACAGAGAGTTGAACCTGGAGAAGAGTCCCCTAAGCAAGCTGGTCCTGGGGCTCTGTTCACAAACACAAACAGACCCACAGAGCACCAGGACAGCAACACAATTAGACCCAACCAAATCATGGGAAAACAAAAAGATAATTACCTGACACATTGAAAAGAATTTACAAAATCACTGAGCAAACTAGAATGCTATTTGGCCCTAAACAGAGAGTACACAATGTCAGAATACCTGACCACTGTGACTGACCCAAACTTAAGGAAAACTTTGGATATGTACAGACTCAGTGAGCATAGCCTTGCTATTGAGAGAGGCACAGAGCATGTCACAAACACACACTCCTGTGCATGCTGTCTCATAGGGAGCGATATACACACAGACTGATACACAGAGCATGTCACAAACACACACTCCCGTGTATACTGTCCCATAGGGAGTGACATACACACAGACTGATACACAGAGCATGTCACAAACACACACTCCCGTGTATACTGTCCCATAGGGAGTGACATACACACAGACTGATACACAGAGCATGTCACAAACACACACTCCCGTGCATGCTGTCTCATACACACACACAAGGGTGCCATGTGACCTGAAAATCTGTGGGGGCACAAAGTATGTGAGGTTGGCTTGGGGGCTAGTCCCCCATCTGGAAGTTGAATAACTTTTTTCTCGCAATCTAGAGCCATAATCGTTACGCTTAATTCTATGTTCAAAATATGTTAATTTTTTCAGCATGTCTAAACATACCTCTTGAGCTCTGTATCCTCCTGACTGGTGGTTCTTTTAAACAAACTAAATATGCTTATCTGCATCTCTGCTAAAATCTGGGTAAAAGAATGAAAGGAATGTGTCTTATTTAATACATTTAGTTATTGATTGCTTTTCTAATGTCTACCAACCTTGCCAGCAGGCATGCCAGCTAAGATAGACAAGCTAGCTACTCTAACTTGATTGATAGCCTACAATGTCTTCTTGGGAGCTAGTTTTGAGGTTGGGAGATTGGGAACCTAGGTTGAGAGATTGGGAACCTAGGTTGGGAGATTGGGAACCTAGGTTGGGAGATTGGGGACCTAGGTTGGGAGATTGGGAACCTACGTTGGGAGACTGGGAACCTAGGTTGGGAGATTGGGGACCTAGGTTGGGAGATTGGGAACCTAGGTTGGGAGATTGGGGACCTAGGTTGGGAGATTGGGGACCTAGGTTAGGAGATTGGGGACCTAGGTTGGGAGATTGGGAACCTAGGTTGGGAGACTGGGAACCTAGGTTGGGAGATTGGGAACCTAGGTTGGGAGATTGGGAACCTAGGTTGGGAGATTGGGGACCTAGGTTGGGAGATTGGGGACCTAGTTTGGGAGATTGGGAACCTAGGTTGGGAGATTGGGAACTTTATAAAATAGGATCTTCATTTGTTGCAGTCGTGTATTTGAGGTTTTAAAAGGCTTCTGAAGTTTGTAATTTCCACTTTGAAATTATAGACTTGATTTTGCCTTATAAACAATTGATCAACTCCTACAAAAATGTCCATTAATTATAATCCACATAATAATTCACATTTCCTATTGCTGCAGGATTATTTTCCTGATGTAGCAAACTGGCTCAAATGACGATTCTACATCTGTAGGTGGCTAGTTGTATTACAGAGAAAAAACAACAAAAATGAATTGTTATAATTTTTTTACAAATCTGAGGGGGCATGTGCCCCCTGTGGGCATGTCACCTCTGCACACCCACACACACACACACACACACACACACACACACACACACACACACACACACACACACACACACACACACACACACACAATGTGCTGTCATGGAATGTAAGGACATTATGGTTGACTCCTCTGTGCTATGACGGGGGCCCTAATCTTGAAATGTCAGCACGCCGCGGGGGCTAAAGCCAAAGAAATACCTAACAGGAGAGCATGACGCTAAGCTAACCCAAATCACAGCCCTGTCTAGAGCTCAGGTAGGGGGCTAATGCTACGGCTGTGCTTTACTGCTCATCCAGCTAACAGTAAATAGACTGTGTTTGTACACGCACACACACACACACACACAGACACACACACACACACACACACACACACACACACACACACACACACACACACACACACACACACACACACAGGCAAACAGCATGTTATAACTTAAGCATCTAATACAGACTACTTTTCATTGTTTGCTTATAGTTCCCTGGACTTGATAATCAGTTAATATTCTTTGCTCTATCGCTATGGGCCATGATCCTAACTTCATATAGTGCAGTGCAGTATGTACCAGTCTAATGCCATCATCTGCTATTGTGCCCTTGAGCAAGGCACTTACATAACCCTAAACAGGGCGCTGCACTGCGGTTTGTGTCTGTGTCCCAAATAGCACCCTATTCCCTATATAGTGCACTACTTTTGACCAGGGCCCATAGGGCAACAGCTTGTGTAACTCACACGCTTACA
Organism: Salvelinus namaycush; assembly: GCF_016432855.1. NCBI lineage: Eukaryota > Metazoa > Chordata > Actinopteri > Salmoniformes > Salmonidae > Salvelinus > Salvelinus namaycush. The sequence goes on from NC_052344.1 coordinate 13,442,673, forward strand.
TAAAATAATGATGGGAAAGTTTCCTTGGAATTCGTTGTTCAAGCTCTGCCTCTGACAACTGCATGAAACGAGCTCCGTAGCCGAGTGAACCGTAAAGGAACACATAAAGCATTCGTAAAACATTTCTACCGCAACACGACCACAGACAGGAATGTTAAACAGCTTGGGCCACCTTCCTGAGTGTCATGGAAATACTTAAGGCCTGACGACCTTGCTGACAAGAGGGTTCAATTCTCATTTCACTCAATATCAGGGTCAAGGGTGTGCATACACACAGATACTAAGACACATACACACCAACCCACACACAGACACACCAACCCACACACTGACACACACACCAACCCACAAACACAGACACACACACAGACACACACACAGACACACACTGACACACACACACAGACACACACTGCGGTCGAGAGACTCTGGGACTGGAGAACCGTGTTCTCTCTCTCTCTCTCTTTTCCTAATCCTGGCAATTAGCAAGAATTAATTAATGATAAAAGAGAAAAGTCTGAGGCAAAGAGCCTTGAAGATAGCGTTCTGCATGGTAAGCATTCCATTCCCCTCTCAAGGTCCTCAAGGTCCGCTGCTCCATGTCTGATCCACTGGGTGCTCAAGGAGGTTGGAAGAAAGACCTATTTGATATCATTTCACTTTCCCTCTCCGCCCCTTTCTCTCCTAGACTCTCTTTCTTTCTTTCTCTCTCATTGTCTCCCTGCCTCTCTCTCTGACTCTCTCACTCTCCATCTCCCTCCATCACTCTCTCTCTCTAGCTCTCTCACTCTCCATCCTCTGAGGCTACGGCTGAGTTGCTAAAACCCCCATTGTAGAATCTTTTGAAGGTTGAGCCCCATATGTGTACAGTTACGGAGAATTAAGCCTTGCTCTCTCGCCCCAGATGAGATGAAGGGGAATTCAATTCCCAGTTTGTGTGCGAACGCCTGTAAACATGTGACTTTGGACCGCTCTGGGCGTGTAATGCGGGGCGAATTCTGAACTGGTGGTGTTGTGAGATAAACTGTGATGAGTGGAGAGGTCGTGAACTTGTGATGCCACAGCTGGGATTTGTATAGAGAGTAGTTTATATGTGTTGGGAGAATGAGTTGTGCATTTCCAGTGATGTGACTTCGGGAAAACAAACAGTGTCATCCTGGCCCCTCAAGTGTGTGTGTTCGTTTGGAGAAGGTGGTGCTTTCTGTACCCTTGAGTGCCATGCATACAGGGTCATTTGAAAGGTTTGGATCCTTTTTTTGTAAACATTTTATTGGTGGATTCAAATAAAGTAATTAAAGTGTGTGTATGTGTGTGTGTGTGTGTGTGTGTGTGTGTGTGTGTGTGTGTGTGTGTGTGTGTGTGTGTGTGTGTGTGTGTGTGTGTGTGTGTGTGTGTGTGTGTGTGTGTGTGTGTGTGTGTGTGTGTGTGTGTGTAAGTATTCACCTCACAAGAGGTATATAGAAGCAGATACCATAGAAAAAACTAGTTGAAGGGGGAAAGAGCCTCTGGTTTCTTAATGACCACTCCTGCCCCCTGGTGGCTATTTGTAACAACACCATCACAGTAGGAGCTGGGCTGAAGTAACTCAAGAACAGGGAATTTCTCCGTATTGCACCACCTCAGTCGTCTCAATCGGCACTTTGATCTGGTAAGAGAGAAAAAGGAAAAGACGCCTCACCCATGGGGATTTTCTCCTTTTGCATTTCAAAACTAAAAAGTAGAAAGATGAAAGATGCCTTGTGCCAACATGTAGTATTTGTTATGTATTTAAAATATTGGGGAATCTTGACACTTTGGATGCTCATAATACGATCTTGTTGGGTCACTTTAGGGACATTACCAAAATGCTGATCTTGTTGCATTAATCTATGGTTGTGTGTTGTCTATGGTCGTGATAGTGATAGTGATAGTGATAGTCACTACAGTGGTGAACAACTAGGACCATCGCTGGTGAAGATAAGAGTGGCTGTGTTCTGTTGTAAGGGTTGACGTACACTGAGTGTACAAAACATTAGGAACACCTTTGTTTTGCCCTCAGAACAGCCTCAATTCTTCGGGGCATGGACTCTACAACATGTCGAAAGCGTTCCACAGGGATGCTGGCCCATGTTGACTCCAAGTTGGCTTGATGTCCTTTGGGTGGTGGACCATTCTTGATACAGACGGGAAACTGTTGAACATGAAAAACCCAGCAGCGTTGCAGTTCTTGACACAAACCGGTGTGCCTGGCACCTACTTCCATACCCCGTTCTAAGGCACTTAAATCTTTTGTCTTGCCCATTCACCATCTGAATGGCACATATACACAATCCATGTCTTGATTATCTCAAGGCTTAAAAATCCTTCTATAACCTGTCTCCTCCCCTTCATCTACACTGATTGAAGTGGATTTAACAAATCAATAAGGGATCATAGCTTTCACCTGGATTCACCTGGTCAGTCTATGTCATGAAAAGAGCAGGTGTTCCTAATGATTTGTCCACTCAGTGTATACTGGAAACCAGCTAGATTATGTGATTTCACCTTTTCAATTCTCTGAATAAATGTGGGTGGGGGAAAGGAGACAAGGAAAGGAGACAAGGAGAGGAAACCACTTTAGAGCGTTGAGATGCACCCAGTGTCCTCTCTAAAGGATCTGATTGGAGTGTGGTGTCCGTGTGTAGTTTGTCTTTGCCCCAGTAGATGGCGACAACAGTTAAAGCGCAGAATGCACCCAACCTGCTGTCTCTCTGGTCTGTGGTAGTGTGTAGTGGTTCGTCATTGATCTGTTCAGTCAAACACATATTCATGAGTATACAGCACACACACACACTATCAGTCTCACTTATTTCTCTCTCTGATAAGTTCTCCCTCTCTTTTCTCTCACCTTCTTGATTGTAGGTTATATCTTACAACCTTCTCTACCCCACATTCTAATTATCTCCATCTCTCCATCTCACCCTACACCTCTCTCTCTCTCTCTCTCTCTATCTCTCTCTCTCACACACACACACTTGATCCATCCCTCTCTGTCCTACAGGTGAATGTGCCTTTCATCGTCCCTGCACCCTGCCAGTGGATCTATCCACCATTTACACACATGCTAAGCATCCTAGTAAAACATGCCTCTGGAATCAATACGAACACAGCAAAAAAAGATTCGATATTGACCTGGGTAATGGAGTGAGGTTGGAAAAATTGTATTTGGCCAACTAGTGATTTCATCTCTGAGTAGTTACCTGGGGCCATCTAAACCTGGGGGGCATTTTTCACCCTTCAGTAGATAAAAAATTGTTTGTGTGTGTGTGTGTGTGTATGTGTGTGTGTGTGTGTGTGTGTGTGTGTGTGTGTGTGTGTGTGTGTGTGTGTGTGTGTGTGTGTGTGTGTGTGTGTGTGTGTGTGTGTGCGTGTGTGTGTGTGTGTGTGTGTGTGCGCGCACGTGCGTGTGTGCGTGCGTGATTCCATATGTCTACATGAGTGCCTTGAAGTGGTCTGTTACGGGTTGATATTTCAGTGTGTAATTGGGTGAGTGTTTGTGTACTGTAGCCTGTAGCCTGTAGCCAAGTGTGTGGTTGCTTGCATCAGTGTCTGCATGTGCTGTGGGGCTTATGTCTACGCCGGTGTTTGAATAGTGAAGCAAAAGGTAAACTATTAAAAGCAATAACCCCTGTGCTTCCTCTCTCCCCATTTATGCTCATTAACTCAGAACACCCATGGAACAGCGTTACCTAGATTGGACTCTAAACTATCCTATGATACAGATTTGCAATCTTACTTCTGTAACATATCTAGATGATATGCAGGGTTCTTCAAAACAGGTTCTGTGTACCTACAGGATGTGCATGTTTTTGTTCCAGCCCAGCAGTACCTACAGTACTGTACAGTCAAAGGACCAAAACACCCTCTAGTGGCCTCATGGGTGGTATGTTATTAATATTTTACAGAATTTCAGAATTAATAAACATAATTTTTTTTTATGCCAGAAATTCAGTGTTTCTATATCAAATGGTTTTGTTATATTTCAGTCTTCTACGATGTATATAAAGTCTCATATTGGGATGCAAACTCAAAATGTAATATATTTCTACTTTATATCTGACATGGTGCAGGTGTCTTCTTTTGTTAAGTCCATAACCATGTCTGTGAGGTGTATACTTTGGTTTCAAAGTAGATTTGTTTAAGACTGCCAAGAAACACTCTGTGACCCTGTTTTAGCCCACTGCAGTAAAAGGTTAAGACAATCAAGGGATTGATGATGATTAGTTGATTGGTTGAATCAGGTGTCTTAGTGCCAGGCTGAAACAAAAGCCTGTACAACTTAAATCTAAATCAAATAAAATTGAATAAAAAATCGAATCAAACTTTATTCGTCACATGCTTCGTAAACAACAGGTGTAGACTAACAGTGAAATGTTTACTTACGGGTCATTTTCCAACAATACAGAGTTTAAAGCTATGCTAGGGCCCACTTGTTTAATTAAACTCACAACAACTAACCAACTATCAACAAAGTGATGTGGCCATCTTTACCACAATCCCCTTTTGGACTTTCCCCAGTCAACACGGTGGCCTACGGTGAACAATGACCTCCTACTGAAGTAATAACACAGCCGTTTAGTCTTTTTAGCAGTCCACCTTCTCATCTGAGAAGATCGCTATATCATATCAACATAGTCCCTGAGCTGTCTACCACTTCTCCAGGTGTTGTGCAACTCCAAACAAAACGACCTGGAATGTACCCACTATCCTCACCCCCTTCCACCACACCACACTCAACACTGGGGACTAGGGGAACAATGAGACCAGAGTGAGGTGGTGACACAGCCATTACCAACACACAGGCAAAGGGGTTACCAGCGTTGGGCTCAATTCCATTTCAATCCCTGGGTGTCGAGTAAGGCGAAGAAGGTCTCCATTCAAGAGTTCAGTTCAATTACTGAATGCACTGGGATTGTGATGGAACTGCCTCACAGCATGGTGCTTAGGTATGGACATGTTAAATAGCCTGTGGTTATACATCAAAGCAATTATTATAATATATCAACCCTCTGAAAGTATCCAGGTCAAGCGTAGTGATGGACAGCGTCGGTTGGAACGTTGCCCTACCAGCAGTACACTTGTGGGTTCAATTCCCGTAAGAACCGCGTGGCATCTCAAATGTTTTGTACAAACTAGTTGACAACATGATAGATGAGAAAAAGTCCAAGTGCGGTCAATGTTCCTGTAATTGAAGCCCGAGGTGCTAAAATACTAGCCCACACTAACTCTTCCCATTCCCCAGCAGTTTCTATTCACGTCGTTGGTTAGCCTCCAAGAGCTGACTTATTCTTCAAGCCTGGATCGTGACTCTCTGGACCGGCAGGGTGTGCACTGCGCAAGCTTTTGTTCCAGACCAGCATTACTAACACACCTGATTCAACTAATCAAGGGATTGATGACTAGTTGATTAAATCAGGGGTGTTAATACTTGGCTAGGACAAAAGCCTGCACTGCCTGTTTCCCCCTGTAAGAGTATTGAAGAGCATTGGTATGTTGCAGAGACTGTGGGAATACTTGGATGGAAACGTCAGAAACAATGGATCATCTAAGGTAAAGTAAAGCTCTGACCAAAGGTTGAGAGGCCGATACCTAAGTTGAGTCAACTAAAGTGATACTGGCAAGAGCAGTATGCAAGTTTTTTTTTCAACATATGATCTAATTACTCCTACGCACCTGCAAGAAGCAAACTCATGTGATTTTCCTATTTTAAAGGGGCAATCTGCAGTTGCTGCATCCATTTTCAGACTTATAAATGAACAATGTGTACTCATTGATTCTTGAAGAATATAACTTATTAATGCCTCATGAGCTTATTTCAACTGTCGTACCCCGTCAGAACCCAATTACTAATATTTTCCTGACTAAGACCATGCTGCTGAAACATGGTTATTATATCATGGTAGCTGGTTAATGATCACTTACTGGGAGCAGTAAACAGTGAGTTGGCTTTTCATAGACTAGAATACAATACAATCACTCATAATACTAGACTAGACTAGAACAGAATGGACTAAACTACACTACAATAGACTAGAATAGAATGTGATGCCAGTCCAGAGATGGAATATTGCCTTTAGTTTAACTTCACAAGTAAAATAAAACGTGAAATAAAGTCTATTAGATCAACTTTGCATTTAGCATTTTTCATTTGGGGTTATCTGTTCAAATTTTGCATTTTAGTTTTGGATTCGATCTTACTTATGGGGTCAAACCCTGCCTTACTGTCTGTCTGTGTCACAACTTCCGCCGAAGTTGGTCCCTCTCCTTGTTCGGGCGGCGTTCGGCGGTCGAAGTCACCGACTTTCTAGCCATCACTGATCCACTTTTCATTTTCCTTTGGTTTTGTCTTGTCTTCCATCACACCTGGTTCCAATCCCATCAATTACATGTTGTGTATTTAACCCTCTGTTCCCCCTCATGTCCTTGTCGGTGATTGTTTATTGTAAGTGCTTGTGCACGTCTGTCCTGGTGTGCATTGGGTTATGTACCCATTTATTTTATTGTTCTGTTTTCCAGTGGGTTTTGTTAATAAACTGCGCCGTTGGAAACACAGTTATTGCTCTCCTGCGTCTGACTTCTCTGCCTCCAGTTCGCACCCCTTACAGTCTGTCTGTTTCTATCTCTCTCTGCTCCTCCGCCCCGTTCCACGCCTCTGTCTATCGAATGTCTCCTCTATTTTGTTAAACGGCTGCAGTATCTGTGAACTCAGACCCCGCGCATGTGCACCACTGACTCTGTCCATTCGTAAATCATAACCCGCATCTGGCGCGATGGAAATACATTATACCGATTTGTGCCCACTCCAAACTCGTACCCTGTTTGAACATAAAGCATTAAGTATATAGTCAAAAAGAAATCAATAGTATGTTTTAATTATACTATTCCACTATTTCATCCTTTTTGTGTAATTAATATATAGTGCGGGATGGGGTGGTCATATTGTGGAGGCTCAGCTTGGTCTCAGATATTTTTGAATTTTTCCGTATGTAAAATCAAGACACTTCATTTAGTATGATATGTTAAGTTTGGCATGGGTACATAAGACAGATGGTTACTTAAGCTGGTCGGGGTGGGTGGGTTTATAACGCAAATGTTTAAGAAACCAAAGGTTGCGAGTTTGAATCTCATCATGGACAACTATAGCATTGTAGCTTATTAGCAGCTTTCAATGACTTACTACTTTTTAGATACTTTACAACTCCTTAGCATGTTAGCGAACCCTTCACCTAACCTTCACCTAACCTTCACCTAACCTTCACCTTAACCCTTCACCTAACCTTCACCTAACCTTCACCTTCACCTTAACCCTTCACCTAACCTTCACCTAACCTTCAACTAACCTTCACCTAACCTTCACCTAACTTTCACCTTAACCCTTCACCTAACCTTCACCTAACCTTCACCTAACCTTCACCTTAACCCTTCACCTAACCTTCACCTTAACCCTTCACCTAACCTTCACCTTAACCCTTCACCTAACCTTCACCTTAACCCTTCCTCTGAGACCAGGTTTCGAGGGTATTAGGGAGCCCATGCCGCTTATGTGAGCGAGGGCCTGCTTTTGGAGTCACTAGGCGGTGTGTGCGGTCCAGAGTGCACATGGCTCATGTCATCTGATATCTCGCCACATCAGTGCGGACTGGTTGGTTCATAGGCAGCCCGGAAGTCTAAAGATGCCGCAGATAGATCGCTAGAGAGGCTATGCATCACCACTGGATGGGTGGCTGGATGGGTGAATAGATTAAAAGAGTGGATGAATGACTAGATCGATGAATGGAGGATGAATGAATGAACGAATGCTTGAGTCGGTGGGGTAGAAGTAGAGCAGCGGTTTTGTAAGCCAGGGGATTCTAAACTTGAACTTGAGGAAACAATGCGTGTAGCTTGACAGATGAGCCATGCCTATTTCCATGGGACGTATTGGGTGGTTTGACTATGTAGGTGATGAGATATTGGGCATCGCCATAGTTTTATTTTGAATGAACACTTCCACTTCACATTTTGCCCAGTTAGGTGTTCACCAGACATGGTTCTCAAACGGGTGCCGATATTACGAACATATTACTGCAACCACATTCCCGTACGGGATTGAATGCTCAGGCAGCGGTGTGCGGGGTCGGTATGCCCGGAATTTTACCTCGCGTGGCGCACTACCCCAATAGCACGAGCTCCTGTGGCTGACAGATGACTGCTTGGCACTTTCTATTTTTATCCCCGTGGCGCTGTTTCTCCTCTTAGAACGTTTTTTTTATATTGCAGGAAGGGATCAAATAAAACTAAGAAACCCACCCTCTCTGTCTCTCTCTCTCTAACCATATCTCTCTCTCCTATAACCTGGTAGGCCTACTAGTCTTAAAATAGTGTGGCATGTCGTGAGTAACACGTCCTTCGGAGGCTAGCATTGTATGAAAAGGAGAGAGAGGAAGGGAAAAACTGAAGATTATGGATTGATACAAATAGTCGCTCGCACCAACCTCAGCCCGAGTTGAATTAATGTGTTGCTATTTTTGGATCTCCTGTGTTTCCAGGGGAAACCTAATGACGCAATGACGTCAATGCAGGTCACCAGTAGACTGGAGGAATTGAGTGCTTCCATTAGATTTTGCAGTATTTTCCAGAAACGCGGAAAGGACCAAATGGATTAGTTGAAAATGCATAGAAATATAAACAATAGAGTGAATTGGGAGTGTCAACGATGGACATCTCAAGAAAAGCTAAATATTGCATGTCACTGGGATGTGTTCCTCCAAATTCCCGGGGATTATGCAAAAACAGGAGGAGAGAGCTGGGAAATGATGCACACTTCGGATCAGTGGCTATTGGGTGAGCCTATTTCATTTTTTCACAGATTAGTGCATTCAGAAATAGAAATGCGCGTTTCGTGTCGTGCGGTTCTGTTTTTGTGCGATAGGACCATTAAGATATATATTTTTTCCGAGTTTGATGGTGAAGCGTGAGTGGATTGTTTTTGCTTCTCCCGCGATAATGAACTGAACAGATAAAGGTAAAATAAAAATATCCGATCTCAAACTCCTCTTAATTTGAGTTGAAGTGACCACCGCGTATAAACGTGCATAAGTGGTTATAACGCCAGGACGTGCTCCGTCTAGATTTCGATGCATTTGCAAAGCCTCAATGCCTACTTTGTATTCAGCATACTGTTGAATTCAATAACAAAACATATGGTTGTGTTCATCCTTTTGTAGATCAATCATAATCTTGTTAATGAAAATGTAAATGTCCATTCTCGTCCCATAGGCTACGCAAAAAACGATCAATAATCGATAGTATTTGCCATTTTATATCGTTTTTTGTCTATTTCTGAACTATTAAACTATTCATGACTATGTAAATCCTTTTAATCTGTTTAATCGAGTGTCTGGTATGTGGTGCTGAGATATACTTTACGGCTGGGGTGGGGGGGGGGCAGTCGTGCTCGTGGAGTAGAGAAGATTAGACTGTTCTATCTGGGCTCAAACACTAGCTCTCTCTCTCTCTCTCTCTCTCACACACACACACACACACACACACACACACACACACACACACACACACACACACACACACACACACACACACACACACACACACACACACACACACACACACACACACACACACACACACACACACACCAGTATACATACTCTTACCTAAACCCAATCATATAGCATTACCGATCCGAGGAGCACAAAAGCGTAAGCAACAAGTGCTATAGCCTATAGCCTATAATACGCATCTACAGATTCCATCGTCATTTATACAATGTTAATACAACACACACACACACACACAGACACACACACATACTTGTTGATTGCACTAAAGCCAACGTAATATGAAATACAAAATACATTATTAGGGGCCTATTATTGTTTAATTATTATTATTGTTGTTGTTGTTATTATTATTATTGTTTCACTCCATGTTTCTCCTCATTCACAAACTGTGCTTCAGCAGGGTGAGGGCGTTCACCGCAGCGGGTTTAGGGCTCGACTGTTTCAGCACCATGGACAACTCCCACAGCGCCGTCAGCGCCTCGGAGCCGAGGTCATTGCGTTTCAGCACCATGAACAACTCCCACAGCGCCGGCAGCGCCTCGAAGCTAAGGCCATTACGTTTCAGCACCATGGACAGCGTTCTCCTTAGTTGGCTAGTAATAAGCAATAATATGTGCTCATCGTTCAACAGCAAAAAAATTATTAACACAAGTACAACCAACTAAGTTACTTCGGGGGCTTGTGGTACTGATTTAGACAGCTTGGGTGTAACGTCATGAAGCCCCTATCATATAATTAAGTAAAGGGATTGTTTAGAGATACCAAATGTCGTTTATTTAACTCGAAAATTAATGAAAAATTGCACTTCACCCGTGGCCAACAGAAAAAGTCATTGGAACGTAGTAAAATGGGACGCAACCAGGACATATTTAGAAGCGAAGCGTTAGGGGATGTGACACTTTTTCCACATATGACGCATGAGGTGAGGTAAGCGTGGCAGATGCCTATGTCTACAGATGGCCTGCTCTTGCGTTCCCCGACTGCCTGTAGCTTGACGTCACACACACAAGGACACATTCTCCAGATGTGCCCTAATGTGCATCCCTGAAACAACTTTGAGGCCCGCCTTTTAAAATGTTTTGATAAATATATTTATTGCACATGAACTGAATAATTTAATCTAATTATATCTAAATGTCAATGCCTGATCATCAAATACGTTTTTTTTGTTGTTGAGCAAAGTGGAAAGAGTCACGGATCTTAGCCACATGGACATAATCTGAAAACTCAAGAGAAAACACTTTTGTCACAACTTGTAGATAAACCAAGTTGAAAGATGTGTCTGTATGGACTGCTGTGAGGCAGATTGCTGGTTCTCCTGTTTGTTTAGTAGTGATCTGTTGGCCTAACACATTATTGTGGCACAATACAGTGTAGCTGTCGAAATACATTTAGAGGGAGAAATGGGTCATGCCTTTGGGGTGAAAAAACAAACACACACATGCCCGTGCGCCACACACTTGCACACACACACACACACACACACACACACACACACACACACACACACACACACACACACACACACACACACACACACACACACACACAGACACACACACACACACATACACACACATACACACACACAGGCACACTGAAATTGCAAGGGGTCAATCAAATCATTGGCAGAGATGACATTACATCAAACAGTTATATAGCCCCCAAAATGTACTTAAATTTGTCCCATTTTTTAAATGTGTTTTGTGAGGTTTATTTCAAGGGGAAATGCAGGAAAGACATTATTGTAACATTTCTAGACGGCCAGGGCAACAATCCCTTTCATGTTGAAATAAAACCTAATGAGAACATATTCCTTTGAGGTCATGTTTGATTAAGGATGTTGGAATACTGTTAAACATTAACAACCAATTTAGAACCATACAGAAACATTTCAAACTTCTAATTACAAATTAAAATGACGGGTAAAAAGGAACACCTGAAAGCCAATTCATTTCCAGCACTGTTCCACTACCTTACGATTTGTCATCAACCAATGGTTAGGTGTGCATTGTGCAGCCCACCAGTGTTGATCTCAAAATGTCACCTTTAATATGTCCTGCTTCAGATTACAGCCAGATGATTGTGTCATTTTGGGGTGTGGAATTTTACCAGATTTGCATCACTTTATTTGGTAGTCTAAAAAGTCACCCTGGATCATGTTTCTTCTGTTTCTCATTTCTGCTTACAGGTAGGGACAGGCCTGAGATCGGTGAACAGTGGCTGTACGTTTTGTCCTTTGCGGGTCTTTTTGCGGTCTGGGCTTGCTGTTCATAAGGCAGTAGCCAGGAAGCCCTTACCCCAAAAAGTATCTGCAGAGGACCCCCGCATCTCATCAGGATACTACTACCTGCCCCATCATTGGACAGTGAGTAACTTCCTCTTGCCCCCTCATTGGACAATGAGTCACTTCCTCTTGTCCCCTGATTGGTCAGCAAATACAGTGGGGCAAAAAAGTATTTAGTCAGCCACCAACTGTGCAAGTTCTCCCACTTAAAAAGATGAGAGAGGCCTGTAATTTCCATCATAGGTACACTTCAACTATGACAGACAAAATGAGAAAAAAAATCCAGAAAATCACATTGTAGGATTTTTAATGAATTTATTTGCAAATTATGGTGGAAAATAAGTATTTGGTCAATAACAAAAGTTTATCTCAATACTTTGTTATATACCCTTTGTTGGCAATGACAGAGGTCAAACGTTTTCTGTAAGTCTTCACAAGGTTTTCACACACTGTTGCTGGTATTTTGGCCCATTCCTCCATGCAGATCTCCTCTAGAGCAGTGATGTTTTGGGGCTGTTGCTGGGCAACACGGACTTTCAACTCCCTCCAAAGATTTTCTATGGGGTTGAGATCTGGAGACTGGCTAGGCCACTCCAGGACCTTGAAATGCTTCTTACGAAGCCACTCCTTCGTTGCCCGGGCGGTGTGTTTGGGATCATTGTCATGCTGAAAGACCCAGCCACGTTTCATCTTCAATGCCCTTGCTGATGGAAGGAGGTTTTCACTCAAAATCTCACGATACATGGCCCCATTCATTCTTTCCTTTACACGGATCAGTCGTCCTGGTCCCTTTGCAGAAAAACAGCCCCAAAGCATGATGTTTCCACCCACATTCTTCACAGTAGGTATGGTGTTCTTTGGATGCAACTCAGCATTCTTTGTCCTCCAAACACGACGAGTTGAGTTTTTACCAAAAAGTTATATTTTGGTTTCATCTGACCATATGACATTCTCCCAATCTTCTTCTGGATCATCCAAATGCTCTCTAGCAAACTTCAGACGGGCCTGGACATGTACTGGCTTAAGCAGGGGGACACGTCTAGCACTGCAGGATTTGAGTCCCTGGCGGCGTAGTGTGTTACTGATGGTAGGCTTTGTTACTTTGGTCCCAGCTCTCTGCAGGTCATTCACTAGGTCCCCCCGTGTGGTTCTGGGATTTTTGCTCACCGTTCTTGTGATCATTTTGACCCCACGGGGTGAGATCTTGCGTGGAGCCCCAGATCGAGGGAGATTATCAGTGGTCTTGTATGTCTTCCATTTCCTAATAATTGCTCCCACAGTTGATTTCTTCAAACCAAGCTGCTTACCTATTGCAGATTCAGTCTTCCCAGCCTGGTGCAGGTCTACAATTTTGTTTCTGGTGTCATTTGACAGCTCTTTGGTCTTGGCCATAGTGGAGTTTGGAGTGTGACTGTTTGAGGTTTTGGACAGGTGTCTTTTATACTGATAACAAGTTCAAACAGGTGCCATTAATACAGGTAACGAGTGGAGGACAGAGGAGCCTCTTAAAGAAGAAGTTACAGGTCTGTGAGAGCCAGAAATCTTCCTTGTTTGTAGGTGACCAAATACCTATTTTCCACCATAATTTGCAAATAAATTCATTAAAAATCCTGTCATAGTTGAAGTGTACCTATGATGAAAATTACAGGCCTCTCTCATCTTTCTAAGTGGGAGAACTTGCACAATTGGTGGCTGACTAAATACTTTTTTGCCCAACTGTACATCTAGAAATGAGTCATCACTCATAGTGCTTCAAAAAGTAATCTACTGTGGTTGAGGATGACGTTATGTCAACGTTTAATAATACATATCTAATGGAAGGGTGTGGTATTGTGTTAACGTTTAATCATACATATCTAATGGAAGGGTGTGGTATTGTGTTAACGTTTAATAATACATATCTAATGGAAGGGTGTGGTATTGTGTTAACATTTAATAATACATATCTAATGGACGGGTGTGGTATTGTGTTAACGTATAATAATACATATCTAATGGAAGGGTGTGGTATTGTGTTAATGTTTAATAATACATATCTAATGGACGGGTGTGGTATTGTGTTAACGTTTAATCATACATATCTAATGGAAGGGTGTGGTATTGTGTTAACGTTTAATAATACATATCTAATGGAAGGGTGTGGTATTGTGTTAACATTTAATAATACATATCTAATGGAAGGGTGTGGTATTGTGTTAACGTATAATAATACATATCTAATGGAAGGGTGTGGTATTGTGTTAACGTTTAATAATACATATCTAATGGACGGGTGTGGTATTGTGTTAACGTATAATAATACATATCTAATGGAAGGGTGTGGTATTGTGTTAACGTTTAATAATACATATCTAATGGAAGGGTGTGGTATTGTGTTAACGTTTAATAATACATATCTAATGGAAGGGTGTGGTATTGTGTTAATGTTTAATAATACATATCTAATGGAAGGGTGTTGTATTGTGTTAATGTTTAATAATACATATCTAATGGAAGGGTGTGGTATTGTGTTAACGTTTAATAATACATATCTAATGGAAGGGTGTGGTATTGTGTTAACGTTTAATAATACATATCTAATGGAAGGGTGTGGTATTGTGTTAACGTTTAATAATACATATCTAATGGAAGGGTGTGGTATTGTGTTAATGTTTAATAATACATATCTAATGGACGGGTGTGGTATTGTGTTAACGTTTAATAATACATATCTAATGGAAGGGTGTGGTATTGTGTTAACGTTTAATAATACATATCTAATGGAAGGGTGTGGTATTGTGTTAATGTTTAATAATACATATCTAATGGACGGGTGTGGTATTGTGTTAACGTTTAATAATACATATCTAATGGAAGGGTGTGGTATTGTGTTAATGTTTAATAATACATATCTAATGGACGGGTGTGGTATTGTGTTAACGTTTAATAATACATATCTAATGGAAGGGTGTGGTATTGTGTTAACGTTTAATAATACATATCTAATGGAAGGGTGTGGTATTGTGTTAACATTTAATCATACATATCTAATGGACGGGTGTGGTATTGTGTTAATGTTTAATAATACATATCTAATGGAAGGGTGTGGTATTGTGTTAATGTTTAATAATACATATCTAATGGAAGGGTGTGGTATTGTGTTAATGTTTAATAATACATATCTAATGGAAGGGTGTGGTATTGTGTTAATGTTTAATAATACATATCTAATGGAAGGGTGTGGTATTGTGTTAACATTTAATCATACATATCTAATGGACGGGTGTGGTATTGTGTTAATGTTTAATAATACATATCTAATGGAAGGGTGTGGTATTGTGTTAATGTTTAATAATACATATCTAATTTAAGGGTGTGGTATTGTGTTAATGTTTAATAATACATATCTAATGGAAGGGTGTGGTATTGTGTTAATGTTTAATAATACATATCTAATGGAAGGGTGTGGTATTGTGTTAACATTTAATCATACATATCTAATGGACGGGTGTGGTATTGTGTTAATGTTTAATAATACATATCTAATGGACGGGTGTGGTATTGTGTTAATGTTTAATAATACATACCTAATGGAAGGGTGTGGTATTGTGTCAACGTTTAATAATACATATCTAATGGAAGGGTGTGGTATTGTGTTAATGTTTAATAATACATATCTAATGGAAGGGTGTGGTATTGTGTTAACGTTTAATAATACATATCTAACTGACGGGTGTGGTATTGTGTTAATGTTTAATAATACATATCTAATGGAAGGGTGTGGTATTGTGTTAATGTTTAATAATACATATCTAATGGATGGGTGTGGTATTGTGTTAATGTTTAATAATACATATCTAATGGAAGGGTGTGGTATTGTGTTAATGTTTAATAATACATATCTAATGGAAGGTTGTGGTATTGTGATAACGTTTAATAATACATATCAAATGGACGGGTGTGGCATTGTGTTAATGTTTAATAATACATATCTAATGGAAGGGTGTGGTATTGTGTTAACGTTTAATAATACATATCTAATGGATGGGTGTGGTATTGTGTTAATGTTTAATAATACATATCT
Source organism: Salvelinus namaycush (assembly GCF_016432855.1). Classification (NCBI taxonomy): domain Eukaryota; kingdom Metazoa; phylum Chordata; class Actinopteri; order Salmoniformes; family Salmonidae; genus Salvelinus; species Salvelinus namaycush. The sequence continues at coordinate 13,458,601 of NC_052344.1, forward strand.
AATGGAAGGGTGTGGTATTGTGTTAACGTTTAATAATACATATCTAATGGAAGGGTGTGGTATTGTGTTAATGTTTAATAATACATATCTAATGGAAGGATGTGGTATTGTCTCAACGTATAATAATACATATCTAATGGAAGGGTGTGGTATTTTGTTAATGTTTAATAATACATATCTAACTGACTGGTGTGGTATTGTGTTAATGTGTAATAATACATATCTAATGGAAGGGTGTGGTATTGTGTTAACGTATAATAATACATATCTAATGGACGGGTGTGGTATTGTGTTAATGTTTAATAATACATATCTAATGGACAGGTGTGGTATTGTGTTAACGTTTAATCATACATATCTAATGGAAGGGTGTGGTATTGTGTTAACGTTTAATCATACATATCTAATGGAAGGGTGTGGTATTGTGTTAATGTTTAATAATACATATCTAATGGAAGGGTGTGGTATTGTGTTAACGTTTAATAATACATATCTAATGGAAGGGTGTGGTATTGTGTTAACGTATAATCATACATATCTAATGGAAGGGTGTGGTATTGTGTTAACGTATAATAATACATATCTAATGGACGGGTGTGGTATTGTGTTAACGTTTAATAATACATATCTAATGGACGGGTGTGGTATTGTGTTAATGTTTAATAATACATATCTAATGGACTGGTGTGGTATTGTGTTAACTTTTAATAATACATATCTAATGGACGGGTGTGGTATTGTGTTAACGTTTAATAATACATATCTAATGGAAGGGTGTGGTATTGTGTTAACGTTTAATCATACATATCTAATGGAAGGGTGTGGTATTGTGTTAGTGTTTAACAATACATATCTAATGGAAGGGTGTGGTATTGTGTTAATGTTTAATAATACATATCTAATGGAAGGGTGTGGTATTGTGTTAATGTTTAATAATACATATCTAATGGAAGGGTGTGGTATTGTGTTAATGTTTAATAATACATATCTAATGGAAGGGTGTGGTATTGTGTTAATGTTTAATAATACATATCTAATGGACGGGTGTGGTATTGTGTTAACGTTTAATAATACATATCTAATGGAAGGGTGTGGTATTGTCTCAACGTATAATAATACATATCTAATGGAAGGGTGTGGTATTGTGTTAATGTTTAATAATACATATCTAATGGAAGGGTGTGGTATTGTGTTAATGTTTAATAATACATATCTAATGGAAGGGTGTGGTATTGTGTTAACGTTTAATAATACATATCTAATGGAAGGGTGTGGTATTGTGTTAATGTTTAATAATACATATCTAATGGAAGGGTGTGGTATTGTCTCAACGTATAATAATACATATCTAATGGAAGGGTGTGGTATTTTGTTAATGTTTAATAATACATATCTAACTGACTGGTGTGGTATTGTGTTAATGTGTAATAATACATATCTAATGGAAGGGTGTGGTATTGTGTTAACGTATAATAATACATATCTAATGGACGGGTGTGGTATTGTGTTAATGTTTAATAATACATATCTAATGGACAGGTGTGGTATTGTGTTAACGTTTAATCATACATATCTAATGGAAGGGTGTGGTATTGCGTTAACGTTTAATCATACATATCTAATGGAAGGGTGTGGTATTGTGTTAATGTTTAATAATACATATCTAATGGAAGGGTGTGGTATTGTGTTAACGTTTAATAATACATATCTAATGGAAGGGTGTGGTATTGTGTTAACGTTTAATCATACATATCTAATGGAAGGGTGTGGTATTGTGTTAACGTATAATAATACATATCTAATGGACGGGTGTGGTATTGTGTTCATGTTTAATAATACATATCTAATGGACGAGTGTGGTATTGTGTTAATGTTTAATAATACATATCTAATGGACTGGTGTGGTATTGTGTTAACTTTTAATAATACATATCTAATGGACGGGTGTGGTATTGTGTTAACGTTTAATAATACATATCTAATGGAAGGGTGTGGTATTGTGTTAACGTTTAATCATACATATCTAATGGAAGGGTGTGGTATTGTGTTAGTGTTTAACAATACATATCTAATGGAAGGGTGTGGTATTGTGTTAATGTTTAATAATACATATCTAATGGAAGGGTGTGGTATTGTGTTAATGTTTAATAATACATATCTAATGGAAGGGTGTGGTATTGTGTTAATGTTTAATAATACATATCTAATGGAAGGGTGTGGTATTGTGTTAATGTTTAATAATACATATCTAATGGACGGGTGTGGTATTGTGTTAACGTTTAATAATACATATCTAATGGAAGGGTGTGGTATTGTCTCAACGTATAATAATACATATCTAATGGAAGGGTGTGGTATTGTGTTAATGTTTAATAATACATATCTAATGGAAGGGTGTGGTATTGTGTTAACGTATAATAATACATATCTAATGGACGGGTGTGGTATTGTGTTAATGTTTAATAATGCATATCTAATGGAAGGGTGTGGTATTGTGTTAATGTTTAATAATACATATCTAATGGACAGGTGTTGTATTGTGTTAACGTTTAATCATACATATCTAATGGAAGGGTGTGGTATTGTGTTAACGTATAATAATACATATCTAATGGACGGGTGTGGTATTGTGTTAATGTTTAATGATACATATCTAATGGATGGGTGTGGTATTGTGTTAATGTTTAATAATACATATCTAATGGACGGGTGTGGTATTGTGTTAATGTTTAATAATACATATCTAATGGACGGGTGTGGTATTGTGTTAATGTTTAATAATACATATCTAATGGAAGGGTGTGGTATTGTGTTAATGTTTAATAATACATATCTAATGGAAGGGTGTGGTATTGTGTTAACGTTTAATCATACATATCTAATGGAAGGGTGTGGTATTGTGTTAGTGTTTAACAATACATATCTAATGGAAGGGTGTGGTATTGTGTTAATGTTTACTAATACATATCTAATGGAAGGGTGTGGTATTGTGTTAATGTTTAATAATACATATCTAATGGAAGGGTGTGGTATTGTGTTAATGTTTAATAATACATATCTAATGGAAGGGTGTGGTATTGTGTTAATGTTTAATAATACATATCTAATGGACGGGTGTGGTATTGTGTTAACGTTTAATAATACATATCTAATGGAAGGGTGTGGTATTGTCTCAACGTATAATAATACATATCTAATGGAAGGGTGTGGTATTGTGTTAATGTTTAATAATACATATCTAATGGAAGGGTGTGGTATTGTGTTAACGTATAATAATACATATCTAATGGACGGGTGTGGTATTGTGTTAATGTTTAATAATACATATCTAATGGAAGGGTGTGGTATTGTGTTAATGTTTAATAATACATATCTAATGGATGGGTGTGGTATTGTGTTAATGTTTAATAATACATATCTAATGGACAGGTGTGGTATTGTGTTAACGTTTAATAATACATATCTAATGGAAGGGTGTGGTATTGTGTTAACGTTTAATAATACATATCTAATGGAAGGGTGTGGTATTGTGTTAACGTATAATAATACATATCTAATGGATGGGTGTGGTATTGTGTTAATGTTTAATAATACATATCTAATGGAAGGGTGTGGTATTGTGTTAACGTTTAATCATACATATCTAATGGAAGGGTGTGGTATTGTGTTAATGTTTAATAATACATATCTAATGGAAGGGTGTGGTATTGTGTTAACGTTTAATAATACATATCAAATGGACGGGTGTGGCATTGTGTTAATGTTTAATAATACATATCTAATGGAAGGGTGTGGTATTGTGTTAACGTTTAATCATACATATCTAATGGAAGGGTGTGGTATTGTGTTAATGTTTAATAATACATATCTAATGGAAGGATGTGGTATTGTGTTAACGTTTAATAATACATATCTAATAGAAGGGTGTGGTATTGTGTTAACGTTTAATAATACATATCTAATGGAAGGGTGTGGTATTGTGTTAACGTTTAATCATACATATCTAATGGTAGGGTGTGGTATTGTGTTAACGTTTAATCATACATATCTAATGGAAGGGTGTGGTATTGTGTTAACGTTTAATAATACTTATCTAATGGAAGGGTGTGGTATTGTGTTAACGTTTAATAATACATATCTAATGGACGGGTGTGGCATTGTGTTAATGTTTAATAATACATATCTAATGGACGGGTGTGGTATTGTGTTAATGTTTAATAATACATATCTAAGGGATGGGTGTGGTATTGTGTTAATGTTTAATAATACATGTCTAATGGAAGGGTGTGGTATTGTGTTAATGTTTAATAATACATATCTAATGGATGGGTGTGGTATTGTGTTAATGTTTAATAATACATATCTAATGGAAGGGTGTGGTATTGTGTTAATGTTTAATAATACATATCTAATGGAAGGGTGTGGTATTGTGATAGCGTTTAATAATACATATCAAATGGACGGGTGTGGCATTGTGTTAATGTTTAATAATACATATCTAATGGAAGGGTGTGGTATTGTGTTAACGTTTAATAATACTTATCTAATGGAAGGGTGTGGTATTGTGTTAACGTTTAATCATACATATCTAATGGAAGGGTGTGGTATTGTGTTAACGTTTAATAATACATATCTAATGGAAGGGTGTGGTATTGTCTCTACGTATAACAATACATATCTAATGGAAGGGTGTGGTATTGTCTCAACGTATAATAATACATATCTAATGGAAGGGTGTGGTATTGTGTTAACGTTTAATAATACATATCTAATGGAAGGGTGTGGTATTGTGTTAACGTTTAATAATACATATCTAATGGACGGGTGTGGTATTGTCTCAACGTATAATGATACATATCTAATGGACGGGTGTGGTATTGTGTTAACGTTTAATAATACATATCTAATGGAAGGGTGTGGTATTGTGTTAACGTTTAATAATACATATCTAATGGATGGGTGTGGTATTGTGTTAATGTTTAATAATACATATCTAATGGAAGGCTGTGGTATTGTGTTAATGTTTAATCATACATATCTAATGGACGGGTGTGGTATTGTGTTAATGTTTAATAATACATATCATAATAATACACAGAAAGAGGCTAGGAGAGAGGACACAAGGAGTATGCAATTGAGATTCTCCCAAGGAGTGTTATGATAGCACACAGAGACTGGTACACAGGCTAGTTTCAGCTGTAACACGGTTAACAACTCCAATACAGCATAAACAACCAGAAAGTAATCGTATTGTAGAGGTTGAGTTCAAGTCCATCATTATTGCAGCTGCGCTGCCCAGATTAACAGATAACACCCGGAGAAGTGTTTAATATCTCAAGAAATATGTTACTTTAATATAGAATGTTATTGTATGTGAAGCCCAGCTGCAATAAAGACGACCTGGAGTGCAATGCATATCTGCAGTGATTGAATTCCGTCCCTACTCTCCTCGCAGCCTGATTGGACAGTAAGTAATGTGCTACCTCTTTACTTCCTGCTCTTACAGGAAGTCATTAAGTGGATCTTACTTATTACATTCTACACAGAGAGGTTTGAATGTGGAGCATTGTAAAGTAGAGTCTTTATTATCCATGGGGGGCAATTCATTAAGCAAAACATGATGGACACATTACATTAAATATACACAAAAACAATATACACAGCTATACACTGAGTGGACAAAACATTAGGAACATCTGCTCTTTCCATGACATAGACTGACCAGGTCAATCCAGGTGAAAGCTATAATCCCTTATTGATGTCACTTGTTAAATCCACTTCAATCAGTGTAGATGAAGGGGAGGAAACAGGTTAAAGAAGGACGTTTAAGCCATGAGACAATTGAGACATGAGTTGTGTATGTGTGCCATTGAGAGGGTGAATGGGCAAGAGAAAATATTTAAGTGCCTTAGAATGGGGTATGGTAGTAGGTGCCAGGCGCACTGGTTTTTGTCAAGAACTGCAATGCTGCTGGGTTTTTCACACTCAACAGTTTCTCATGTGTATCAAGAATGGTCCACCACCCAAAGGACATCCAGCCAACTTGACAACTATGGGAATTATTGGAGTCAACATGGGCCAGCATCCCTGTGGAATGCTTTCAACACCTTGTAGAGTCCATAACCATATGAATTGAGGCTGTTCAACTCATTATTAGGAAGGTGTTCTTAATGTTTTGTCCACTCAGTAAGTCGACCTCTAAACCAGGCATGTGTAATGTGTATGGGTGTATGGTAATATGGTCGACACATCTTCCATCCACCGTTCATTGGCTGTTGTAATTGAATGACAGGGATGTTCTCAAATCAGAGGCTTTGAGTGTGAATGTATCCATTCCAGCAAAGTGTAAACTTAGAGTAGGGATGTGAAGCAAGCGGGTGTAATCTTCTGTGCAATTCTAAATCAACCCCTACCCCCCTACCGCCTACACACCTAAATAGATCTGAAAGGATTGGACATGTTGGCGAAGATTCCACCTAGCCAACCAGACGGCAAGGGCGATGTTATCATGCTTATACTAGTGGAGGCTGGTGGGAGGAGCTATAGGAGGACTGTCTCATTGTAATGGCTGCAATGGAATAAACGGAACGGAGTCAAACATGTGGTTTCCATACGTTTAACGTGTTTCAGTCCGTTCTATTGAGTGCATTCCAGCCATTACAATGAGCCCATCCTCCTATAGCTCATCCCACCAGCCTCCACTGGCGTATACGCTATAGCTATGAGTTCCTTTCAGATATTTAGTACATTTGGTATTTGGTATTTATTAGGATCCCCATTAGTCGCTGAAAAAGCATCAGCTACTCTTCCTGGGGTCCACATGAAACATGACATAATACATAGTACAGCACATTAATAGTCCAGGACTGAAATACATACATTTAAAACATCCCACCTAACCTACATATCAGTATATACACACATCAGATGATAAAAAAAAGAATATCTGGAATAGAATGTGTGCCGTCTGAGGGTTACGCAAGCTTGGTATTCATCCAAATCCATGGGCATACACAATCTGGTTCTTGTATGTCCATGCCTGCAGCTTTCCTTGTCTCATGCCTCCTGTGCACTCACTGGGACAGCCAGTTGAGTGCTGCTTCCCTCTCTCCAACTGCGTGTGCCTGGGGTGTGTGAGTGACGTGTGTGTGTGTGTGTGTGTGTGTGTGTGTGTGTGTGTGTGTGTGTGTGTGTGTGTGTGTGTGTGTGTGTGTGTGTGTGTGTGTGTGTGTGTGTGTGTGTGTGTGTGTGTGTGACGTGTGTGTGTGTGTGTGTGTGTGTGTGTGTGTGTGTGTGTGTGTGTGTGTGTGTGTGTGTGTGTGTGTGTGTGTGTGTGTGTGTGTGTGTGTCTGCCCATCTCTATCACTCTTTCTATCGTTTCACTAATGTCAATGTGAAATGTAGATGGATGTCAGACAGTAATTGTTGGGGTTTTGGCTGATGAAAAAGCAAGGAAGCTGAGAAAGCTGACGCCTTTGATTCCTACTGTAGATGTAAGTTTCACTTGATCTTCATTCATGATAGTAGGGAACATGTTTATTTGGAGCAAGGAACACATTCAATCAAACCTGCCCTGCGGAAAGTAGGGCATGGCCCCTGTGCTGCCATATCCTGTATTTTCACTAACAATAAAGTTGTGTTGAATGTAGTCGATTTTTCATTCACCCCCCAAATGGTCTAAATAATCAAATAATGTATTGTGTTTAATACTGAAGTGATTACTTTTCCAGAAAGCTATTAGATTGAATTCCAGCGCGAATCACCCTACAGATGACCATTCAGCAAGTATTACATTCCGTCTTTCTGGAGTCAGTGTATCAGAATGAACATAGTCCAGTTGATCTTCATAGACAACCCATCAAATCCCAGACAACTCCACTCGTCTTGCCTGTGGCTGAGCAAAACTAACCGTACTACAAGTCTAATGACCTAAATGTGTTCTTCAGAGAGTTCTGCTGCATCCTTTAATTGAGCTAACGCATCTCTGACCTTCATATGGGGTCCGGCAGTCCCTGTGAATTAGGGACGCCCCAACGCCGCCCACCATTTATGTGTCACACCGTAGCCCTGGGAAATGGAGCCGCGCCTTCTCCATGTCATCAGGCGGGGACGCGGGGTGGTGGATGCACTTTGCCCTCCTCGTCCACCGTCCATGTTGTAAGGGATCTTATGAAGTTGGTAAGTCAATGTGAATGTTGGGCTGAGCCATTTGAATGTAAACAGGTCTCATGGATCCAGCGACACATGCTGAATATCTGTGGCTCAGTGTTGTATTGAAGTAGAGACTCAATAAAAGTGTTTAAGAAATGAATAGTCTGTTGGAACTGTTGGATATCTTCCAAAATGTAAAATGGTTGCCATTAACGACTGTGTATTTGTTTGAAGGATATGCCAACTTCACTCTCTATGTACTTCCATTGACTGCATTAAACTTCTTGCCAAAAGTAGAGGCAGATGGAAATCTGTGTAGCTAAACCTGTATTTTTCCACCATAGTATTCTGTAAGCACTACATTTCTGGATTACAGCGCTAACGTAGATCGTCCTCAATTTTGTTGTTATCGTCAATGTACAGCTGTTGATATATTATCCCCTTCCTATTCACAACACATTAAAAACATGTAGATTAAGACAACCTGTTCATAAATCAGGGACAGAGCAGAGAGGTTGGCAAATAAAGGTGCCACATGACTTGGTACATGTAAGCAAACGAACTGGAGAGAAGTCAGACTGCAGTATAAATGCAACATCATATTTACAATATGGTGCAGGCTATACATTGATATGCATGTACTGTACCTGGGTAGCAGGGTTGGGGGTCAATTCCATTTCACTTCAATTTCGGTAGAATCAATTCAGGAAGTGTCCGTTGTCTTCTTTCAGTCGTCTGCACTGATGTGGAAGAGTGGTAGTGGTGAATGCTATTCTTTGTTTTCAGATTAGTGCAAATGAAATAGAGTTGACAAGGAGAGGACGCCAGTTAAGACTATTGAGATGCAGCCCCTACATTTTGTATTCATAGATGATTCTCCATAGCCTACTTTCTCACATTGCAACTGTGGGTGACTAGAGCCCCCCAGAGGTCATTTGCAGAACTGCACCTGTCTGCTGCGTTGGGCCAGCAGTAACACAACAATCTGGAGTATAGAAACCAAAATCAAGGCTTTGTTCTTAATCCATTTGAAAGCAATGGGATGCAACATTTCAAAAAGCTTCCCAGGTTCCAAAAAGCATCAGATCAGATCCATCCGGTCACACTTACAAAATGATTCCTCCCAGTCCCGAGGAGAAGTTGTGCCCGTTGAAAGGAGAGAGAGCATGAACCACATCAATTCTATCCAGTTAGACGCCATTGAATTTGTCAGTGCCAAGACATTAGATGCATTGACCCCCGTGCCCACAGTGCTGAAGCAGAGAGGCTATAACGTTTCACATCACAAGGTGAGTTTACCGTAAAATGCACATTGAGTCTTGAATATCCTCTAATTATACCAGTCTTTGAAGATCAGAAATGGAAAAGTTGGTGCCATGCGCTGGCGTACCACACACCCCACGGGTTCTGGGAGCATATGAACATGGCATAAACCATGGCAACAAAACATTTGAATGAAAGGAAATTAGTTGTAAAACTTCAACATTTTCTTACAGCCATAAGGAACATGTGAAGAATAGCAGAAAATGTACTTAAAAAATGTGTGAAACTGTGGTACGCCACTGGTGCCCTTCCACCCATTTCAACCAGGTTTGGATTAAAAAGAGCCAATTTATGCAAACACTGATGGGAATGAGCTAGTTGTTGTTGTCCCTCGTGCTTTATGTGGAAATCTACTGCCTTCCATGTATCCCCTCCATGTTTGCGGTTTCAATCATTTCCAGATGGAGATTGATGCGACAATAGCGAATGTCCAAGTCATGTTGCAAGAGGAGGCGGGTGCCTGCGCTGACTCTGCACAAAACAATCCCCAATTGTATGATAATGAATAAAAGCTGCCCAGCTTTCTGGGAGGAATGGTCATTCACTGGTCAGTATTTATAAAGTGTAAATAGTGTTCGCTTTACATCAGGTAGCCTACTACTCTACTAATGTTTAGTAGTTCATTATTTATAAGGACCGATAATAAAACACCTTATATATTATCTTATTAATCATTAATAAATCACATAAAAAAGCCTACTAGAATTTACAACTGTAGGCGTAATAATTCATAAATGGTGAGAAAAACTGTTTAGAAGTACCTTGTCAAAAACAATTCAAAGGAAACTCAAACTAATCTGTAAACTCCCAATAAGAGTATGTGTATTCCTGTTAGCAGTTAGTCCCTACGTTAAATTGAGTTCTTATGTTCATGCTAACCCACCCCCACAGTGGACTAAATGTCCTCACTGCATTACCAGTGAATCACCAATCCTCGTTCCATGGAACCTAAAGATTCACCATCCGCTCTGAGAATATATTGGAAAAATAACTGCCATAAAACACTGATTTATCAAAAGATAACTGTCTAAAAAATTGAAAGGACCCTGAACAGCTTCTATCCCCAAGCCATAAGACTTCTGAACAAGACTGCTAAATAGCTAATCAAATGGCTTCCCAGACTACCAGCATGGATCCTTTTTGCACTAACTGTCCTGCACTGATTCTATACACACACACACACACACACACACACACACACACACACACACACACACACACACACACACACACACACACACACACACACACACACACACACACACACACACACACACACACACACACACACACACACACACACATTCTTCCATTAAGAATGATGGAGGCCACTGTGTTCTTGGGGACCTTCAATGTTTTTTTTATTTTTGGACCACAGGAAGAGTAGCTGTTGCCTTGGCAGGAACTAATGGGGATCCTAATAAATACAAATGCTGCAGACATGTTTTGGTACCCTTCCCCAGATCTGTGCCTCGACAAAATCCTGTCTCTGAGCTCTATGGACAATTCCTTCAACCTCATGGCTTGGTTTTTGTGCTGACATGCAATGTCAATGGAAACAGGATGCACCTGAGCTCAATTTCGAGTCTCATAGCAAAGGGTCTGAATACTTATGTAAATAAGGTATTTCTGTTTTAGATTTTTATACATTAGCAAACATTCTAAAAACCTGTTTTCGCTTTGTCATTATGGGTATTGTGTGTAGATTTCTGAGGATTTTTTATTTATTTAATACATTTTAGAATAAGGCTGTAACGTAACAAAATGTGGAAAAAGTACATGGATATTTTCCAAAGGTACTGTATAGCCATGTTATTTTTACTCAGTACTTTATTATTTGCAGCGTATTTATTTGTCTTGTCACTTTTTCTATTTTTATTTTATTTCTTGTTCTTTAAATTTGCATTGCTGGAAAAGGACCCTTGAGTAAGTATTTTACTGTCGTCTACAAAGTATGTGACAAAATTTGATTTGAAATGAAACTCAAATTGCTCTCCCCAGGTCTATTGCTTTAAGCCGGCCTATTCCTGTTAAAAGTCTAGAGTTAAGCCAAGTTCCTGTGCTCGTGCTAATCCACCACCTCATTATTAACAACACAATGCATTTCTTATTTAGTCATCTAGCCTAAATCAGCTGGGGGTATTTTTAAACAGCTTCATCACATTTTAATCCATCAATTAAAAGTAGGGATGTGAAAACCTGGCTTATATTAGGCCTATGTGTGTCCCAAGTCCGAACCTACCTCATTACAAAATAATGCACGTTTGGTCTCATTAAAACCAGTTGTTCCTGTGCTGTAACCAGGGTGATCAATAAAGCTACTGGTCATTTGATACATATGGAGATTGCATATGCACATTCATATGATACATATGGAGATTGCATATGCACATTCATATGATACATGACAAATGGTGAATGTTATGCAACATTCTTAGAGTGCAGATTCTTAGAAGTACAGATGTGAATTATTAGTAGGGAAAAATAGGTGAAGGTATTTAGCTAACCCACAGGGAAAGATGGGTGAAGGTATTTAGCTACCCCACAGGGAAAGATGGGTGAAGGTATTTAGCTACCCCACAGGGAAAGATGGGTGAAAATATTTAGCTACCCCACAGAGAAAGATGGGTGAAGGTATTTAGCTACCCCACAGGGAAAGATGGGTGAAGGTATTTAGCTACCCCACAGGGAAAGATGGGTGAAGGTATTTAGCTACCCCACAGAGAAAGATGGGTGAAGGTATTTAGCTACCCCACGGGGAAAGATGGGTGAAGGTATTTAGCTACCCCACAGGGAAAGATGGGTGAAGGTATTTAGCTACCCCACAGAGAAAGAGGGGTGAAGGTATTTAGCTACCCCACAGGGAAAGATGGGTGAAAGTATTTAGCTACCCCACAGGGAAAGATGGGTGAAGATATTTAGCTACCCCACAGAGAAAGATGGGTGAAGGTATTTAGCTACCCCACAGGGAAAGATGGGTGAAGATATTTAGCTACCCCACAGAGAAAGATGGGTGAAGGTATGTAGCTACACCACAGGGAAAGATGGGTGAAGGTATTTAGCTACCCCACAGGGAAAGATGGGTGAAGGTATTTAGCTACCCCACAGAGAAAGATGGGTGAAGGTATTTAGCTACCCCACAGGGAAAGATGGGTGAAGGTATTTAGCTACCCCACAGAGAAAGATGGGTGAAGGTATTTAGCTACCCCACAGGGAAAGATGGGTGAAGATATTTAGCTACCCCACAGGGAAAGATGGGTGAAGGTATTTAGCTACCCCACAGAGAAATATGGGTGAAGGTATTTAGCTACCCCACAGGGAAAGATGGGTGAAGGTATTTAGCTACCCCACAGAGAAAGATGGGTGAAGGTATGTAGCTACCCCACAGGGAAAGATGGGTGAAGGTATTTAGCTACCCCAGAGGGAAAGAGGGGGGAAGGTATGTAACTACCCCAAATAGAAAGAGGGGTGAAGGTATGTTACTACCCCACAGAAAAGAGTTGTGAAGGTATGTAACTGCCCCAAATAGAAAGAGGGGTGAAGGTATGTTACTACCCCACAGAGAAAGAGGGGGGAAGGTATGTAGCTACCCCACAGAGAAAGAGGGGGGAAGGTATGTAGCTACCCCACAGAGAAAGAGGGGGGAAGGTATGTAGCTACCCCACAGAGAAAGAGGGGGGAAGGTATGTAGCTACCCCACAGAGAAAGAGGGGGGAAGGTATGTAGCTACCCCACAGAGAAAGAGGGGGGAAGGTATGTAGCTACCCCACAGAGAAAGAGGGGGGAAGGTATGTAGCTACACCACAGAGAAAGAGGGGTGAAGGTACAGTATCTATCCCACAGAGAAAGAGGGGTGAAGGTACAGTATCTATCCCACATTGAAAGAGGGGTGAAGGTATGTAGCTACCTCATGTGGAAAATGATTCCTCACTTCTCCTTCTTCTCTCCTCTTGTAAGTCCAGTGAAGCGGGGAAAAGAGGGGGAAGGTGAGAAGGGTTTACACTTTTTAATGGACGGTACTGTATGTCATATCAGCTTGACTTTACTGGAAATGGCTTGAGCACATATTACCATAAATGATGTAACATCAAGTATACGGCCAAGTTTGTGAATGGACAAAAAGCCCCGCTTTCTCCACCCCCCCTCCTTTCTCTCATACTCCACTCCATCTTCTCTTGTTTAACTTTATCCATCCCCCTCCCTCCCTGCAACTCCTTTATCCATCCTGCTCTCCTTCCCTCCATCTCTTTTATCCATCCCTCTCTCCCTCCCTCCAACTCCTTTATCCAACCCTCTCTCCCTCCCCCCAACTCCTTCATCCATCCCTCCCTCCAACTCCTTTATCCACCCCTCTCTTCTTCCCTCCAACTCCTTTATCCATCCCTATCTTCTTCCCTCCAACTCCTTTATCCATCCCTCTCCCTCCCTCCTTGCAACTCCTTTATCCATCCCTCTCTCTCCCTCTCCCTCCCTCCTTGCAACTCCTTTATCTATCCCTCTCTACCCCTCCCTCCCTCCCCCCTCCCTCCCTCCCTCCCTCTCTCCCTCCAACTCCTTTATCCATCCCTCTCTCCTTCCCTCCAACTCCTTTGTCCATCCCTCTCTCCTTCCCTCCAACTCCTTTGTCCCTCCCTCCCTCCAACTCCTTTATCCATCCCTCTTTCCTGCCCTCCAACTCCCATATCCATCCCTCTCCCTCCCTCCAGCTCCTTTATCCATCCCTCTCTCTCTCCCTCCAACTCCTTTGTCCATCCCTCTCTCCTTCCCTCCAACTCCTTTGTCCCTCCCTCCCTCCAACTCCTTTATCCATCCCTCTCTCCCTCCCTCCAACTCCTTCATCCATCCCTCTCTCCCTCCAACTCCCTGTATCTATCCCTCCCTCCCTCCAACTCCTTTGTCCTTCCCTCTCTCCTTCCTTCCAACTCCTTTATCCTTCCCTCTCTCCTTCCATCCAACTCCTTTATCCATCCATCCCCCTCTCCCTCCCTCCAACTCCTTTATCCATCCCTCTCTCCTTCCCTCCCACTCCTTTATCCATCCCTCTCTCCTTCCATCCAACTCCTTTATCCATCCATCCCCCTCTCCCTCCAACTCCTTTATCCATCCCTCTCAACTTCCCTCCAACTCCTGTATCCATCCCTCTCAACTTCCCTCCAACTCCTTTATCCATCCCTCTTTCCTTCCCTCCAACTCCTTTATCCATCCCTCACTTCTTTCCCTCAACTCCTTTCTCCCATCCTTACACCATCCTCCCCATATTTCCCTTTCTTTAATCAAACACAGTGCAGCCTTCCCACTGGACAACATGTATTATGTCCCAGTCACGTCTGCTGCATCAGCCATATCCATCCCTCTCCCTCCCTCCAACTCCTTTATCCATCCCTCTCTCCTTCCCTCCCACTCCTTTATCCATCCCTCTCTCCTTCCATCCAACTCCTTTATCCATCCATCCCCCTCTCCCTCCAACTCCTTTATCCATCCCTCTCAACTTCCCTCCAACTCCTGTATCCATCCCTCTCAACTTCCCTCCAACTCCTTTATCCATCCCTCTTTCCTTCCCTCCAACTCCTTTATCCATCCCTCACTTCTTTCCCTCAACTCCTTTCTCCCATCCTTACACCATCCTCCCCATATTTCCCTTTCTTTAATCAAACACAGTGCAGCCTTCCCACTGGACAACATGTATTATGTCCCAGTCACGTCTGCTGCATCAGCCATTTCTCACACATAACTGGGACCCGCTGTGGCGTTAATGCGTCTGCAAACAGTGGATTGTTAGACGGCGCGCCAGCCCGAATTACTGTACCACACAACCGGCTTCCAACACTGGCCTATTACTCATCCAGTTCCCCTCTTCCCCGAAACAGACACACACACACACACACACACACACAGATAGTTTTTTTTAGGGCAGCTGCCATCAATTAAAGCAACGGAAGTCACATGCTGCTGCGTATTCACTGAGAATCAAGCACCAATTAGTGATGCACACACTGTCCCCTCCACATACACACACAGCACGTACGGTGCAGGTCACATGGAGTTTTACTCATAGGGAAGCAGTTGCGCAATTGTGCCCCAGAGACATGCTCCGGGGACGAAGAGCTTGGATGTTGTGGGGACAGAGCATGTGTTTAATCTGTGACACCAGGTGAGCATATGGAGGCGGAGGAAACTTTAGAGTACTTGGTACGGAGCATCCATTGGCCCAGTGGGCCATCAAGCAGAGGAAGTGTTATCCTGATGAGGATGCTCTGAGAACATATAAACCTGGCTTCCCTAGTCTAACTCCATGTCAGCCTTGATAACGGTGGAATTCCAGATTCGCTTTTTGCAGCTGCGCTGCACAGGTTATCACGAGAAACAGAGAAACACTTAGCATCCACATGAACAATCTTCTGAGATGTGCAGCAGAAAAGAAGATGACATGGAACCACCAGCCTCTTTGTCCACTGTGGACAATCCTCTTCTAATTTACAGTACACCAATGGAAACCAGTGGCTTCAAGCTAACCAATTCAATTCAAGTGAGAAACAGACAGCAGAAGACACAGAGACCCACGTGGAGTGTGAGTTGTGCATTAAAACATGACATTGCAGCACAGACACTCAAGATTGCTGGTCTGCAAAGTCATAACAAGCCAAAATGTCGCCAGCATGTCAAATAGCCATGAAAACTCACAACACACACAAACACAACGTTTAAACAGACTTTCACTAATCCAGCTTCTGGGTCTGTTTGCCGGTGAGCTGTCGTTGAACTCACCTTTTAGACACAGGAAGTTCCAGATCCACGTTTTAATAACAGATTTTAATAACAGGTTTAAATAACAGGTTTTAATAACTGGTTGGCACTCCGTTTAAATGGTCCCTCGTCGGTATGGCTGGCCCATTGACGTGTGCTGTCATGTGCTTTGTTGTCATTGGCTGATGGGGTTGAGAATGCCTGGAAGTACCTAGAAAATAGAAATACCTCAAGTCTCAGCAATCCTGAGCAGAGACCCAGAGGCTGCATCAATCAGTCAGTTACTCAAACACACACATGGACACGGACACACACACTCACACACACACACACAGAAACCAAATAAAACAGCCAAAGACATGTACACGTGCACTCACAGAGACACCCTGGCATTGACAAGTGCAAACACAGACACACTTGCATGAACCCAAACACAAACACACACACACTGCAAGTGCACGCAAACAGACATTATGCATAAACACACACCTGTATGTGTGTCATGCGGTGGGTGTAGCTGGTGCATGGAAGTCAGGCGCAGGAGAGCAGAGATAAGTGAACAAAGAAGCACTTTACTGAGGCAATAGTAAGAACAGAACGCAACCGCATCACAAAAACAAATGCCCAAAGAACAAGTGAGGCAGCACAAAGTACAACAACCAAGTACAAAGTACCGGCTGCCACAAATCACGGGTACAAATAAAACCCGGCGCAACCCAGCCGAAAGCGTGCCAACCTAGACAATAAACAATACCCCACACAGACATGGAGGGAACAGAGGGCTAAATACACATAGTAGTCATGAGGAGATGTAACCAGGTGTGTGGAAAACAAGACAAAACAAATGGAAAAATGAAAGGTGGAGCGGCGATGGCTAGAAGAACGGTGACGTCGACCGCCGAACGCCGCTCGAACAAGGAGAGGGACCAACTTCAGCGGAAGTCGTGACAACGTGTCACAGCCAGGATCTGAACCCGGGTCGCCCATGGGAGATACCAATGTCTTAACCAATAGACCAAGAGGAAATGTCCTATTGGGCCGAGGGCTGAAGTGTTTTGACAGGTATACACACAGATGAAGTACAGCACAACCTAGAGAGCTGCACCAACAGCTGAGACTAACTAATGAACATATGAAGCTTTGATCTGAAATGATTTTTCACCCTGAAGCAAATTAACATTTCTTTAAATCAGGGGTGTTAAACTCAGTCCATGGAGGGCCTGGTGTCGGCTGGTTTCTGTTATTTCCTTTCAATGAAGACCTAGACAAGCAGGTGAGGGGACTTCCTTACTAAACAGTGACCTTAATTCATCAGTCAAGTACAATGGAGGAGCAAAGACCCGCCGGCGCTCAGCCCTCCGTGGAATGAGTTTGACGTGTTAGGTTATGGCGGGGCACTTCTGCCGGATCGAAGGCCTCGTGGAATGAGTTTGACAAGTGCTTTAAATGGTTCAGTCTTACTTAATTATCATAAACAAACATGCAAGAATGTTTTTTTGTTTTAGTTTTTTTGTTAGCAACATTACAGCACACAATAAAGAGGCAATGCTAAGGTATTACTGTGGTAACTAGTTGTGATACCTTGCTGTTTCTCATAATTACCCAGGTAATAGATAAGTAACTACATCACAAAAACACAATACAATACACTGAGGGTTCTGCCGTCACCCCCACTGACTGGGGGTGACGGGATAGAGCTCTAAGGGACAGATGTGGATGAGGAGAGAGGACATGAGATTCTGAAGATGAGTATGTCAATTTGAGTGGCATGACAGCTCAAAGTTACGTTTTTGAAGAAACAGACTAACAATACACACCTACCTAAAAGTAAAAGAATGGAATTAAGAAATATATAAATATTAGATTGAGCAATGTCGGAGTGGCATTGACTAAAATACAGTAGAATTGAACACAGTATATACATATGAGATGAGGAAAGCAGTATGTAAACATGATTTAAACTAGTGTTCCATTATTAAAGTGGCCAGTGATTCCAAGTCTATGTATATAGGGCAGCAGCCTCTAATGTGCAGGGTTGCGTAACCAGGTGGAAGCTGGCTAATGATGGCTATTTGATGGCCTAGGATAGAAGCTGTTTTTCAGTCTCTCTGTCCCAGCTTGGATGCACCTGTACTGACCTCGCCTTCTGGATGATAGTGGGTGAACAGGCCGTGGCTCGGGTGGTTAGATGTCCTTGATGATCTTTCTTGCCTTCCTGTGACATCGGGTGCTGTAGGTGTCCTGGAGGGCAGGTAGTTTGCCCCTGGTGATGGGTTGGGCAGACCGCACCACCCTCAAGAGTGTCCTGTGGTTGCGGGTGGTGCAGTTGCATCCATTGTCTGATAGAAGGTGTGAGAGGATATGCTATACAGTAGCAAACAAACTCATCATTTTAAAGGTTAAGGCTAATGGGTTTCAAAGCTGCAGTCAGCATTATTTGTATTTTCTTAAGAGAAGTAGCTAGCTAACTAGCTACAAATAGTAATGCAATCAGCCAACTATGGCAGCTTCTTTCAATTCTATGAAAATAATACTGGCAAAATTACATTTTACTAGACTGTCACAATAAACACTGAATCAGCTTCTTGAATTGCAGAATCAGTTTCAGGTTCCCAAGATGCCCATGTGAAAGGTGAAAGGTTAACATTCACTAGTTCTGCTGATTCACTTTGCACATTGCTGTAAGAAACAGTGCTGCATTGAGATACCAGTGACTTCAGTAAAGGTAAATGTATCCTTCGGTTGATTATAGTCTTTGGGACTATAGTGCTCTTTCATTTTTCATCTTCTAAATTGTGCACCATGTGTCACAGTTTAATCCACAATTCAATTCCATTCACTGCTAAATTACACAATTACCTATGGCAATAAATGTACTTTTATTGAAATTTGAATTATGGAAATCGATCAAATACAATCAAAGTCACACCATTGTAATGCATTTTCACATAAAAGAATGAGTCATCATCTATTTGATTAGTAAAGTAATCTATAACTAGATAATTGGCATCTATTATTGATTACTTCATCACATGGTCTCTTTCAATCCTTACAAACAATGAGACGTTGTTATAGGTAAAAACCTCAACTTAAAAACATGAACTGGCTGTCTGGACATGAGCTTAAACTTTCACCGTGCAGTGTGTTGGTCCTTCAGGGAGCATAAATACATGTAGGTAGATGTCCTGACCTGCACCATGACGGACTGGGTATGTCTGGGCCCATGGGCTGGGTCCGGATGGAGGAAGAAGGTGGGGGTTAGGGGATAGGTGGAGAGGAGCTGCCCAGGACCTGGGGGTGACACAGTGATGATGATTCACGCAGGCTGTGAGTCAACCGGACAGGGCTCCAGCAGCTATAAAGCCAGGGAACCATGCAAGGAGGCATGGATGTTTCTGGTTAGCACACATCCACCACAGCCTCACAACCACCAGGTAAGACTTGACTCCAGCACTGACTGGGGGTGACGGGATAGAGCTCTAAGGGACAGATGTGGATGAGGAGAGAGGACATGAGATTCTGAAGATGAGTATGTCAATTTGAGTGGCAGCTCAAAGTTACGTTTTTGAAGAAACAGACTAATTATGCATGCATTCAATTTTAGACATATTCAGTCATTTTATTTTTCATGATTTTACAGATTATTTATGATTTTTACATGAA
Organism: Salvelinus namaycush; assembly: GCF_016432855.1. Classification (NCBI taxonomy): domain Eukaryota; kingdom Metazoa; phylum Chordata; class Actinopteri; order Salmoniformes; family Salmonidae; genus Salvelinus; species Salvelinus namaycush. The sequence goes on from NC_052344.1 coordinate 13,478,482, forward strand.
AGCAAATGTAATAATTTCAACATTTTAAACCACATTTTCTATGCAGCATCTTGGTTGTGGTGAAAAAACTTAATTGACTTTAACCATGTTTTGAAGCTATATACTGTTTGTTTACATTGACGTTATTTACGAACACTGGAGTAAAACAAGCTTATATTTTGGGTTCTGATGGGGTACAACAGTTGGACTAATGCATTTCTAAGTTATATTCTTCGATGGGTACATATCATTAATTTATTTTTAAATGGATGTAGCAACTGCAGATTGCCCCTTTAAATTGTATGACTTTGTCATGTTTTGTCTTTCATCATGTCTTGTCCCTGTGCTTCCCTCTGCTGGTCTTATTAGGTTCTTTCCCTCTTTCTCTCTCTCTATCGTTCCGTTCCTGCTCCCAGCTGTTTCTCATTCTCCTAACGACCTCATTTACTCTTTCACACCTGTCCCCTATTTTGCCCTCTGATTAGAGTCCCTATTTCTCCCTCTGTTTTCCGCTTCTGTCCTTGTCGGATTCTTGTTTGATGTTTGCTGTTCCTGTGTCCTTGTTCCGCCCTGTCGTGTTCTTTGCCTTCTTCAGATGCTGCGTGTGAGCAGGTGTCTATGTCAGCTACGGCCAGTGCCTTCCTGAAGCGACCTGCAGTCTGTGGTCGCGTCTCCAGTCGTTCCTCTCTATTGACGAGAGGATTTCAGTTCCTGTTTTGGATTGACCATTGATAATATCCAGGAGAATCATTATTTGTTTATTACTGGAATAAAGACTCTGTTACTATTACGTCGCTTTTGGGTCCTCATTCACCAGCATAACAGAAGAATCCGACCAAGATGGACCCAGCGACTATGGATTCTCTCAACACTGCCGTCGAGTTCCAGGGAGCAATGCTCGGCAGACACGAGCAGGAATTGTTTGCTGCTCGTCATGCCGTTGAGACCCTGGCCGCTCAGGTTTCCGATCTCTCTGGACAGTTTCAGAGTCTTCATCTCGTGCCACCAGCTACTTCCTGGTCTTCCGAGTCTCCGGAACCTAGGGTTAATAACCCACCATGTTACTCTGGGCAGCCCACTGAGTGTCGCTCCTTTCTCACCCAGTGTGATATTGTGTTCTCTCTCCAGCCCAACACGTACTCAAGAGAGAGAGCTCGGATCGCTTACGTCATATCACTCCTTACTGGTCGGGCTCGGGAGTGGGGCACAGCTATCTGGGAGGCAAGGGCTGAGTGTTCTAACGATTATCAGAACTTTAAAGAGGAGATGATACGGGTTTTTGATCGTTCAGTTTTTGGGAAGGAGGCTTCCAGGGCCCTGGCTTCCCTATGTCAAGGTGATCGATCCATAACGGATTACTCTATAGAGTTTCGCACTCTTGCTGCCTCCAGTGACTGGAACGAGCCGGCGTTGCTCGCTCGTTTTCTGGAGGGACTTCACGCTGAGGTTAAGGATGAGATTCTCTCCCGGGAGGTTCCTTCCAGCGTGGACTCTTTGATTGCACTCGCCATCCGCATAGAACGACGGGTAGATCTTCGTCACCGAGCTCGTGGAAGAGAGCTCGCGTTAACGGTGTTTCCCCTTTCCGCATCTCAACCATCTCCTCCCACCGGCTCAGAGACTGAGCCCATGCAGCTGGGAGGTATTCGCATCTCGACTAAGGAGAGGGAACGGAGAATCACCAACCGCCTTTGCCTCTATTGCGGTTCTGCGGGACATTTTGTCATGTCATGTCCAGTAAAAGCCAGAGCTCATCAGTAAGCGGAGGGCTACTGGTGAGCGCTACTACTCCTGTCTCTCCATCAAGATCCTGTACTACTTTGTCGGTCCATCTACGCTGGACCGGTTCAGCTGCTTCCTGCAGTGCCTTGATAGACTCTGGGGCTGAGGGTTGTTTTATGGACGAAGCATGGGCTCGGAAACATGACATTCCTCTCAGACAGTTAGGGAAGCCCACGCCCATGTTCGCCTTAGATGGTAGTCTTCTCCCCAGTATCAGATGTGAGACACTACCTTTAACCCTCACAGTATCTGGTAACCACAGTGAGACCATTTCCTTTTTGATTTTTCGTTCACCTTTTACACCTGTTGTTTTGGGTCATCCCTGGCTAGTATGTCATAATCCTTCTATTGATTGGTCTAGTAATTCTATCCTATCCTGGAACGTTTCTTGTCATGTGAAGTGTTTAATGTCTGCTATCCCTCCTGTGTCTTCTGTCCCCTCTACTCAGGAGGAACCTGGTGATTTGACAGGAGTGCCGGAGGAATATCATGATCTGCGCACGGTCTTCAGTCGGTCCAGAGCCAGCTCCCTTCCTCCTCACCGGTCGTATGATTGTTGTATTGATCTCCTTCCGGGGACCACTCCCCCTCGGGGTAGACTATACTCTCTGTCGGCTCCCGAACGTAAGGCTCTCGAGGATTATCTGTCTGTTTCTCTCAACGCCGGTACCGTGGTGCCTTCTTCCTCTCCCGCCGGAGCGGGATTTTTCTTTGTTAAGAAGAAGGACGGTACTCTGCGCCCCTGCGTGGATTATCGAGGGCTGAATGACATAACGGTTAAGAATCGTTATCCGCTTCCCCTTATGTCGTCGGCCTTCGAGATTTTGCAGGGAGCCAGGTTCTTTACTAAGTTGGACCTTCGTAACGCTTACCATCTCGTACGCATCAGAGAGGGGGACGAGTGGAAAACGGCGTTTAATACTCCGTTAGGGCATTTTGAATACCGGGTTCTGCCGTTCGGTCTCGCTAATGCTCCAGCTGTCTTTCAGGCATTAGTTAATGATGTACTGAGAGACATGCTGAACATTTTTGTTTTCGTTTACCTTGACGATATCCTGATTTTTTCACCGTCACTCGAGATTCATGTTCAGCACGTTCGACGTGTACTCCAGCGCCTTTTAGAGAATTGTCTCTACGTGAAGGCTGAGAAGTGCGCCTTTCATGTCTCCTCTGTCACATTTCTCGGTTCTGTTATTTCCGCTGAAGGCATTCAGATGGATCCCGCTAAGGTCCAGGCTGTCAGCGATTGGCCCGTTCCTAAGTCACGTGTCGAGTTGCAGCGCTTTCTCGGTTTCGCTAATTTCTATCGGCGTTTCATTCGTAATTTCGGTCAAGTGGCTGCCCCTCTCACAGCTCTGACTTCTGTCAAGACTTGCTTTAAGTGGTCCGGTTCCGCCCAGGGAGCTTTTGATCTCCTCAAGAAGCGTTTTACATCCGCCCCTATCCTTGTTACTCCTGACGTCACTAAACAATTCATTGTCGAGGTTGACGCTTCAGAGGTGGGCGTGGGAGCCATTCTGTCTCAGCGCTTCCAGTCTGACGATAAGGTCCATCCTTGCGCTTACTTTTCTCATCGCCTGTCGCCATCGGAACGCAACTATGATGTGGGTAACCGCGAACTGCTCGCCATCCGCTTAGCCATAGGCGAATGGCGACAGTGGTTGGAGGGGGCGACCGTTCCTTTTGTCGTTTGGACTGACCATAAGAACCTTGAGTACATCCGTTCTGCCAAACGACTTAATGCACGTCAGGCTCGTTGGGCGTTGTTTTTCGCTCGTTTCGAGTTCGTGATTTCCTATCGTCCGGGAAATAAGAACACCAAGCCTGATGCCTTATCCCGTCTCTTTAGTTCTTCTGTGGCTTCTACCGACCCCGAGGGGATTCTCCCTGAAGGGCGTGTTGTCGGGTTGACTGTCTGGGGAATTGAGAGACAGGTAAAGCAAGCACTCACTCACACTGCGTCGCCGCGCGCTTGTCCTAGTAACCTTCTGTTCGTTCCTGTCTCTACTCGTCTGGCTGTTCTTCAGTGGGCTCACTCTGCCAAGTTAGCTGGCCATCCCGGCGTTCGGGGTACGCTTGCTTCTATTCGCCAGCGGTTTTGGTGGCCTACTCAGGAGCGGGACACGCGCCGTTTCGTGGCTGCTTGTTCGGACTGCGCGCAGACTAAGTCAGGTAACTCTCCTCCTGCCGGTCGTCTCAGACCGCTTCCCATTCCTTCTCGACCATGGTCTCACATCGCCTTAGACTTTATTACCGGTCTGCCTTCGTCTGCGGGGAAGACTGTGATTCTTACGGTTATCGATAGGTTCTCTAAGGCGGCACATTTCATTCCCCTCGCTAAGCTTCCTTCCGCTAAGGAGACGGCACAAATCATCATTGAGAATGTGTTCAGAATTCATGGCCTCCCGTTAGACGCCGTTTCAGACAGAGGTCCGCAATTCACGTCACAGTTTTGGAGGGAGTTCTGTCGTTTGATTGGTGCTTCTGTCAGTCTCTCTTCCGGGTTTCATCCCCAGTCTAACGGTCAAGCAGAAAGGGCCAATCAGTCGATTGGTCGCATATTACGCAGCCTTTCGTTTCGAAACCCTGCGTCTTGGGCAGAACAGCTCCCCTGGGCTGAGTACGCTCACAACTCGCTTCCTTCGTCTGCTACCGGGCTATCTCCGTTTCAGAGTAGTCTTGGGTACCAGCCTCCTCTGTTCTCGTCCCAGCTCGCCGAGTCCAGCGTTCCCTCCGCTCAGGCTTTTGTCCAACGTTGTGAGCGCACCTGGAGGAGGGTCAGGTCTGCACTTTGCCGTTACAGGGCGCAGACTGTGAGAGCCGCCAATAGACGTAGGATTAGGAGTCCTAGGTATTGTCGCGGTCAGAGAGTGTGGCTTTCCACTCGTAACCTTCCCCTTACGACAGCTTCTCGCAAGTTGACTCCGCGGTTCATTGGTCCGTTCCGTGTCTCTCAGGTCGTCAATCCTGTCGCTGTGCGACTGCTTCTTCCGCGACATCTTCGTCGCGTCCACCCTGTCTTCCATGTCTCTTGTGTCAAGCCTTTTCTTCGCGCCCCCGTTCGTCTTCCCCCCCCCCCCCCCCCGTCCTTGTCGAGGGCGCTCCTATTTACAAGGTACGAAAGATCATGGACATGCGTTCTCGGGGACGTGGTCACCAGTACTTAGTGGATTGGGAGGGTTACGGTCCTGAGGAGAGGAGTTGGGTTCCATCTCGGGACGTGCTGGACCGTTCGTTGATTGATGATTTCCTTCGTTGCCGCCAGGGTTCCTCCTCGAGTGCGCCAGGAGGCGCTCGGTGAGTGGGGGGGTACTGTCATGTTTTGTCTTTCATCATGTCTTGTCCCTGTGCTTCCCTCTGCTGGTCTTATTAGGTTCTTTCCCTCTTTCTCTCTCTCTATCGTTCCGTTCCTGCTCCCAGCTGTTTCTCATTCTCCTAACGACCTCATTTACTCTTTCACACCTGTCCCCTATTTTGCCCTCTGATTAGAGTCCCTATTTCTCCCTCTGTTTTCCGCTTCTGTCCTTGTCGGATTCTTGTTTGATGTTTGCTGTTCCTGTGTCCTTGTTCCGCCCTGTCGTGTTCTTTGCCTTCTTCAGATGCTGCGTGTGAGCAGGTGTCTATGTCAGCTACGGCCAGTGCCTTCCTGAAGCGACCTGCAGTCTGTGGTCGCGTCTCCAGTCGTTCCTCTCTATTGACGAGAGGATTTCAGTTCCTGTTTTGGATTGACCATTGATAATATCCAGGAGAATCATTATTTGTTTATTACTGGAATAAAGACTCTGTTACTATTACGTCGCTTTTGGGTCCTCATTCACCAGCATAACAGACTTAGTCGATTTTGAAAAAAGCTTCTGCTAAATGGTATATCTTATTTTGTTACTATATATTAAATAGCGTGGTATTTGTATTGTTCTCCAGATAAAACAAGATGCATGTCTCTGTGGTCCTTCTCTGCCTGGGCCTGGTGGTGTCTGTGTCTGTGTGTCACCCTCAACGCGGTCGGCCCCTCAACGGGGACATCCAGATGAGGAACAACATCAAGTTGCTGGCCATGATCACTGTGATCCACATAAAGAATTATCTGACCGAGGTACCACACACACCTCTTACTCAGCTACTCTGTATGCGTGATACGACGTAAAAGTATTCTGTAGTCAACGGACATGAGTAGGATAAATTTGTTCAATGGAAATGTGGTTGGGTGTACTACAGACCTTCGCTTAATAGCAATATGTGGGCACATGTGTATGTGCATGTATGAGTCAAACATGAATGTGGTTAAAGAAAACATGAGGGTATATTTTACTGACTGACTCGCTCAGGATAGTATCATGCAAAGTCTACTGATTAAAATTATTAAGATAATCCCTGTGAATTAAAGATTCCTTAGAAAGAAATACATTACATAACCAATGTCCATAAAACGATTTTATATTTAATAAATGCAAAGAAAAGAAAAACAAATATACAAATCCCTCTACTCTCCCTCCATTCCCTCAGTTCGACGTTCCCCCGGAGATGGAGTTCAACCCCATGAACCCCCCCATCGAGGGCCTGGCCTCCATCTGGGTCCACCTGGGGGGCCTGGAGGAGAGTCTGCAAGACAACAGGTGTGGTCAGGTGTATGAGGACTTGTCCAGCATGCGGGGGTGGGTGCACTCCTTGTCCCAGGCCCTGGGCTGCCCTGATCTGGCCAAGCCTGGCGAAGAGGCCCTGAAGACGGTCTATCAGAGCCTGGTGGAGGGGCAGAGGTACATGGAGAAGATCAGTCTCAACCTGGACAAGCTCAATATCTGCTGAGACCCCACACATGTGCACAGGAGCAGTCAGGCAGCCGGATAACCAGGCACACACAGATGCATAGTTTCTACACACCACACACAGTGTTATTCTAAATTATTTTTTTACATTATTTTTTTCTTTAAATGTATTTTTTCTTATCATTATTATGAATATATTGTTATTCTGTTCATAACTATTAATGATTATTTGTTATAATAATATTTAATGCTTTAAAAGTCATATTTAAAGTTTATTGTTGTAGCACTGATAGCTCTTCATGCTCTTTTTGACAGAGGTGCAATACATTTATCTAATGAGTTGTTTGAATATATTGAAAGAATTGAAGCTTTTGTGGCACTGAAGAATGAACTGTTGTAAAAAGGTTTTATATTTGAAACGGAGGGCTCAGGCCAGGGCTCTCCAACCCTGTGAAAACCGACAGGAAGGGTAGCTTTCCAGGAACAGGGTTGGAGAGCCCTGGCCTAGGCCAATGTATTTTGCCAATGTATTTTAGGGATGCTATTTTTTTAATGAAATAATTCAGCTTCTGTAGCATTGTTACCTAGAGCTTTCAAGGATGTGTTTTGTAATTTTGCAATAAATGATTTAGAAACGAGAGCAAAAGTATCCTATCCCTTAAAAACACACCAAAAAATCTTGAAAATGTAGGCGTATTAATTGTTAATTCTATAGCCTCAATTATCGGCGGCAATGATAGCCACTTTTATTTAAAAGGTCAATTAAAAAGTGGAACTAAAACTCAGCACTATCTTCTATAAATGTTGTGTTGGTGTTTCCTTATAAAAGCAAGCCACTACAAGAGTAGCCCAGACTACAAATGAAAAGATAACATAATGGATCCATTTTGTAGGTAAAGTGAACTGTTCCCAAATTGGTCACTTTTCCCATTGTCATGTTTAAATAGGCCTAGATATCAAAGTGAAAACCGTACTTGAAAGTAAATGAATAACAGTGGGTGGACCCGAGACAAACTGTTAGGCAACCTTTCCTATTTCCAGGCTAATCATTTTTCAACAGAAATTAATCATATGCTACAGGCCTATTTTAAGCTGAGGTTTGAGCCGTTTCAACAGAGCTGCAACCACCACATTTTATATAGCCTGGGAACTTCAAAAAGCAACCTGGTCTCAGAGTATTTCGTATTATTCTGTACGTAAATGCGAACCACTCCAATGAGTATCATATGTTACGTATGTATTAATTTGTGGATGTCCATCATTCATTTCATATGTTATGTTACGAATGGCAATTCCGATGATATGTTACGAATTTGCAAAACATTCAATATGTACCGAATTTGTCAAATGTACGTTACGAATTTTCAAAATGTATGATATGTTATGAATTCTAATTTCTTGTGGCTAACGTTAGCTAGGTAGATAAGTTACTAATGCTAACGTTAGCTAGCTTGGTAACGTTGGCTAGGCTAGGGCTTAGGGTTAGGGGTTACGGTTAACTTTAGGAGTTAAGGGTTAAAGTTAGGGTTAGGGGAAGGGTTAGCTAACATGCTAAGTAGTTACAAAGTAGCTAAAACGTAGTAAGTAGATTACAAGTTGCTAATTAGCTAAAATGCTAAAGTTGTCCGCAGTAAGATTCAAACACGCAACCTTTGGGTTGCTAGCCGTTCGCGTTATACATAACATATTTTGAGTGTGCCAGATTTACTTTTTTAAAGCGCAACATGAAACAATGTGAAAGATTTTACTGAGTTACTGTTCATATAAGGAAATCAGTCAATTGAAATACATTCATTAGGCCCTAATCTATGGATTTCACATGACTGGGAATATAGACATGCATTTGTTGATCACAGATACCTTAAAAAATAAGGGAAGTGGATCATCAAACCAATCAATATCTGGTGTGACCACCATTTTCCTCATGCAGCACGACACATCTCCTTCGCATATAGTTAATTAGGCTGTTGATTGTGTCCTGTGGAATGTTGTCCCACTCCACTTCAATGGCTTTGTGAAGTTACTGGATATTGGCGGGGGAACTGGAACTCGCTGTCGTAAAAGTAAATCCAGAGCATCCCAAACATGCTCAATGGATGACGTGTCTAGTGAGTATGCAGGCCATGGAAAAACTGGTCCATTTTCAGCTTCAGGAATTGTGTACAGACCCTCGGGGCATGGGGCCGTGCATTATCATGCTGAAACATGATGGGATGGCGGCAGATTAATTGCAAAACAATGGGCCTCAGGGTCTGGTCATGGTATCTACGTGCATTTCCATTTATAAAATGACATTTTCATCAGCTGTCTGGGTGGCTGGTCTCAGACGATCCCACAGGTGAAGAAGCCGGATGTGGAGCTCCTGGTATGGTGTGGTTACACGTGGTTACACGAGGCCAGTTGGACGTACTGCCAAATTCTCTAAAACGACGTTGGAGGTGGCTTATCGTAGAGAAATTAATTATTAAATGATCTGGAAACAACTCTGGTGGACATTCCTGCGGTCAGGTCTCTAGTGGCGTATTCAAACAACTTGTAACTCAGCAATCTCTGATTGCGACTTCAGTGCGACTTCAGTGCGTTGAAGACAACTAGGACCTCAGAAAAAAATTTGCTCTGACTGGGAAAAATTGTTTTGAACGGTCATCCAACTCAGAATTCCAATTCAGAAACTCTGGCATCTTTCTCTGACTTTCTGACCTGAAAATCACTGATGGCAAGATTTGACCTTGTTTTTTCCCCCTCAGTTCCCAGTTCACCACAAGTTTAATGGTTTAACAGACACTATCACTGTAAACATGCAATCCTTAGCCTATCAATTTCTGTGGAGATGTCTTATGGTTAAAAGCAGGGCTTGAATTGAGAGAGTATGAGAGGATATAGGCCTAACCCTTGTTATAGAGATGGGCTAAAAGCGATCTAGGCTATAACAATGATTAACTCCATGATTATTTCTACATAGTCTACTAGCCTATCGAAGGTCTAGTTCAGCCTCAACATGGTCTCTTGGTAGGTCTAAAGGCTTATGAAAACATTCACTTTTAAATGAAAAGCAAGTGTCATTATCACACAGAAAATATGGTTGTTTCTGTTAAATGATCCGCAATTTAGAATGCCTATGCCTATAGCAAAAGACCGAAAAGATAGAATCGGTATGGAAGCTGTATGGGTCTATTCAGACCTAACAGCTTAACAGATCAACTTTTATATTTTTTATTCAGGAGAATCGCATTGAATCAGGCTATTCATTTCAGTGCAGTTGCGTTCTTACGCATAACCTTACAGTGCATTCGGAAAGTATTCAGACCCCTTCCCTTTTTCCACAATTTGTTACGTTTCAGCCTTATTCTGGTGGGGGGTTTTTCCTCATCAATCAACACACAATACCCCATAATGACAAAGCAAAACAGGTTTTTAGAAATGTTTGAAATGTATTAAAAATTAAAAAACAAAAATACCTTATTTACAAATCAAATTAAATCAAATTTTATTCATCACAAACATGTTTAGCAGATATTATTGCAGGTGTAGTGAAATGCTTGTGTTTCTAGCTCCAACAGTGCAGTAATATATAACAAGTAATATATAACAATACACACAATCTAAAGTAAAGGAATGCAATTAAGAATATAGAAATATTTGGATGAGCAATGTCAGAGAAGCATAGACTAAGATACATTAGAATAGGACAGAATACAGTATATACATGAAATGAGTGAGATGAGTAATACAAAATGTGTAAACATTATTAAAGTGACTAGTGTTCCATTATTAAATTGGCCAGTGATTCCAAGTCTACGTATATACGCAGCAGTCTCTAATGTGCTAGTGGTGGCTATTTACCAGTCTGATGGCCTTGAGATAGAAGCTGTTTTTCAGTCTCTCGGTCCCAGCTTTGATGCACCTGTACTGACCTCACCTTCTGGATGATAGCAGGGTGAACAGGCAGTGGCTCGGGTGGTTGTTGTCTTTGAGGATCTTTTTGGCCTTACTGTGACATCAGGTGCTGTAGGTGTCCTGGAGGGCAGGTAGCTTGCCCCCGGTGCTGTGTTGGACAGACCGCACCACCCTCTGGAGAGCCCTGCCATACCAGGTGGTGATACAGCCCAACAGGATGCTCTCAATTGTGCATCTGTAAAAGTTTGTGAGGGGTTTAGATGCCAAGCCAAATTTCTCCAGCCTCCTGAGGTTGAAGAGGCGCTGTTGCGCCTTCTTCACCACACTGTCTGTGTGGGTGGACCATTTCAGTTTGTCAGTGATGTGTACACCGAGGAACTTGAAGCTTTCCAACTTCTCCACTGCGGTCCCATTGATTTGGATAGGGGGGTGCTCCCTCTGCTGTTACCTGAAGTCCATGATCAGCTCCTTAGTTTTAGGTGAGAGGTTATTTGACTGGCACCACACTCCCAGGGCCCTCACCTCCTCCCTGTAGGCTGTCTCGTCATTGTTGGTAATCAGGCCTACTACTGTTGTCTCATCTGCAAATTTAAAGATTGAGTTGGAGGCGTGCGTGGCCACGCAGTCATGGTTGAACAGGGAGTACAGGAGGGGGCTGAGCACGCATCTTTGTGGGGCCCCAGTGTGGAGGATCAGCGAAGTGGAGATGTTGTTTCCTACCTTCACCACCTGGGGGCAGCCCGTCAGGAAGTCCAGGACCCAGTTGCAAACGGCTGGCTTCAGACCCAGGGTGTGTTTCCTGTACCTCATGAGATCACGAAATGAAACACACTCGTCACAACTGTCCCTTAAGTGTCCACGGACCATTCCCGCATTCTCAAATGTAGCAATATTGTTTAATACTCCCATTTTGGGGATTTAGGAGTTCGGCCAAGTGAAGTCCTTTGTCCTCTTTCTGTGCTCTCTCCCTCTCTTTCTCCATGACCAGGGGGAGAGAGTCTCCATCAGGAATTTATGACCTGAGATAACAGAACCTGGTTGTAGGAGAGAGAGTGAGAGAGGGGGGGAGAGGGGGGGGGGGGTCATGGTCACGATCTACACCCAGAAAGGGCCACGTCATGACACTAGGCACACCTCAATATAAGTCATTGTGGACAGGAACACATCCATTAAGAGGAATAATGCATAAAAATTATAATGCAAAGCCAGTCACAAAAGAGGCAAAGCAACTATTAGCAGAGTGTGTAAGGCAGTGTTGAATGTGTCACTGTCTGTCACCATGATTATTCAAAACTCTCTCGACCTGTGCACCTACGTTGTAAACTTTTATTCTTAGGCTAGGTTGTAGTAACCTCATGATGGGTAAAGGGGAAATTTGAGCATCACGTAATAGCCTCAACCTATCGATGTTACGTTGAGCTGGGTGAATGGAATATGAATGACAGTCATCCATTATGCTGTAGTAGAAATAAGGCTATCAATCATCCTCCCTCATCTTAAAAGGTACAGACCGCCACTGGTTACACACACACACACACACACACACACACACACACACACACACACACACACACACACACACACACACACACACACACACACACACACACACACACACACACACACACACACACACACACATTATTCGTATGTGACCTTTGGATTAGATTCTAGATTGGATTAGATGTATCTGATACTGTAGAAACACCATGTAAAGTGGTGCCATTATATTTCCTAATACTAATGTCATTTCTTAACCTTGGTCTCTTTGCTTCATTTTGGCAGCGGTTATATCCTATTATAGATGCATTCTTAACCTGTTGAGGACAGAGGGCGCTGTTTTCACTTTGGGGGAAAATCGTGCCCAATTTAAATGGCCTCGTACTCAATTCTTGCTCGTACAATATGCATATTATTATTACTATTGGATAGAAAACACTCTCTAGTTTCTAAAACCGTTTGAATTATATCTGTGAGTAAAACAGAACTCATTTTGCAGCAAACTTCCTGACAGGAAGTGGAAAATTTGAAATCGATGCTCTGTTCTAGGGCCTGCCTATAAATGTCCTTGATATTTATTAGTGTACATGCACTTCATACGTCTTCCACTAGATGTCGACAGGCAGTGAGAGAAGAAATGGAGTGTATAACTTGATCTGGGGTCGAATAAAAGCTCTCGGCATGACGTGTCACCAGTTTCCTGTTTTCTGGAGAGCGCGAGAAGGGACCTGGTATTGCCTTCTGAAAAGCTGTCGTTATAGACGACTAATATCTCCTGCTTTGATTTTATTTGATAAATGTGACAATATCATCGTAAAGTATGTTTTTTCAATATAGTTTTATTAGATTATTGAAATTTATTCGGGACGTTAGGCGTGTTGCGTTGTGCGCCTTTGTTCAGGAAGGAGAGCTTCGCGCTACTTTGCTAGCTTTCCGTGCTAATTGACTGGAGAAGAGGACATTCTAAAACCAAACAACGATTGTTCTGGACAAAGGACCCCTTGTACAACATTCTGATGGAAGATCATCAAAAGTAGGACCCATTTTATGATGCTATTTCATATATCTGTCGAACATGTGAAATAGTAGTTTGCGCCCAGATTTTGGGCACGCTCTCGCTATAACTAAGCTGGATGTCGTAATGAAGTTATTTTTAGAATTCTAACACGGCGATTGCATTAAGAACTAGTGTATCTATCATTTCCTATACAACATGTATTTTCTAGTAACGTTTATGAATAGTTATTTGGTCAGAATAGTTGAGTGTCATAAAAATATCCGCACATTCTGGGGAAAAGATGCTACGTTAGCACAATGTATAACCACTGATTTCAGCTCTAAATATGCACATTTTCGAACAAAACATAAGTGTATGTATAACCTGATGTTATAGGACTGTCATCTGATGAAGGTTTATGAAGGTTAGTGAAAATTAATATCTTTTGCTGGTTTATTCGCTATCGCTAACGTGCCTATTGCTATCGCTAACGTGCCTTGATGAATGAATGCGGTAGTGTGGTAGGCTATTGTAGTAAGCTAATATAATGCTATATTGTGTTTTCGCTGTAAAACACTTAAAAAATCGGAAATATTGTCTGGATTCACAAGATGTTTGTCTTTAATTTGCTGTACACCATCGATTTTTCAGAAATGTTTTATGATGAGTATTTAGGTATTTGACGTTGGTGTCTGTAATTACTCTGGCTGCTTCGGTGCTATTTCTGACGGTAGCTGTGATGGTAGCTGCAATGTAAAACTGATTTATACCTCAAATATGCACATTTTTCGAACAAAACATAGATTTATTGTATAACATGTTATAAGACTGTCATCTGAGGAAGTTGTTTCTTGGTTAGTTTGGTTGGTTCTTGGTTAGTTAGGTTGGCTTTGTGCATGCTACCTGTGCTGTGAAAAATGTCTGTGCTTTTTTGTATTTGGTGGTGAGCTAATATAAATATATGTGGTGTTTTCGCTGTAAAACATTTTAAAAATCGGACATGTTGACTGGATTCACAAGATGTGTATCTTTCATGTGCTGTATTGGACTTGTTAATGTGTGAAAGTTAAATATTTCTCAAAAATATTTTTTGAATCGTGAGGTGGTGGTCCTCTGAAGAGGTCTCATACCCTCCATCGTAGCCTTTTCAGTGGAATGTGGGAAGAGTTCCGCTAGCGGAACCCCGGTGCCAGACAGGTTAAAATAGTCGCTCACTGTCTGATTAACTTCAGCCCCCTCCTGTACTCCCTGTTCACCCATGACTGCGTGGCCACGCACGTCTCCAACTCAATCATCAAGTTTGCAGACGACACAGTGGTAGGCCTGATTACTAACAATGACGAGACAGCTTACAGGGAGTTGAGGACCCTGGCAGACTGGTGCCAGGAAAATAACCTCTCAACAAAATGAATGAGCTGATCGTGGACTTCAGGAGACAGTAGAGAGAGTGTTCATGCATCTAAAAGTCTAACTATCTACCCCATTGGCTTCTTTTTTAATCTTTATTCACCTTCTCTCCTGTCTGCACACTGCTTTCAGCCCCTCCCTCGCTCTCGTGCACGCCTGTGAAAGAGAGAGAATGTGTGTGTGTGTGCGTGCGTGCATGAGTGTGCGATTCTTTGTTAGGGAGGTTAGGCATAGGTCACTCCTCAACTGTAAACCCATGCCAACTGGGGTGTCTGCAGCCAAGAGCTCGACGCATGACCACATGGGGATGGTAGTTCAGAGTGTACCCTTGGCCAAGATACTTATCCATAAGTTAACCCTTTACTTCCTCATCCAGCTGTGGTGGCTGGTAATGCACTTAGTATTTTGTGTATTAAACTAACACGTGCTGTATAGACCAGGGCTGTTTAAATCTTATCCTATGGAGGTCCAGACTACTGCTGGTTCTGTTCTACCTGAATTAATTGCACCCACCTGGCATCGAGATCCAGATTTGAGGGGTATAGAGCAGAGTTTCCCCAACCCTCTCCTCGGAATCCCCCAGACGTTTCAGTTTTTTTGTTAACCCTAAACTGGCACATCCGATTCAATTAGTCAACTAATCAAACTTTTAACTGAATCAAGTGTGCCAGTTTAGGGTTAAAACAAAAATGTGAAACATCTGGGGCTTCGAGGAAAGAGTTGGGAAACCCTGGTAGAGACAGTCAAATTAAAGACAAACTGAGATGAACAGCAGAGGCAAAACTTCCATTTCATTGCTTAGGCCCATCGCTCCTTCCATTTCATTGGTTAGGCCCATCGCTCCTTCGGGAGCTTAGACCATTGACGACTGCTCTCCATTGCACTCTGTTCTGGGCAGTATTCTCCAGTTGGTTCCACCTCATGTTGGTTTTCCTTGTATCTTCCTTCATCTCTCACCTCCAGGTGTTTCTTGGGAACACTTTTCCTTTGTGGGTTCCAGGATACAGCTTGCCTGGTGGTGATGTTGGAGGGGGGCGTTTGGATGGTGTGGCTGATCCACCCCCATCCTCCAGATCTTCTCTTCCACCAGAACATAGCTGGAGCGCTCCATCTTCCCATAAGCCTCCTATAAAACATTGGTGTCCACAGTTCTATCAAATAAATACAACAGATTCTAGAAACGCATGATAAGAAAACATCCCTGCATGAAGATGTCCAGAAGTGTCACACCCTCCATCGTAGGGGCTGGTGGTGGTCCTCTGAAGAGGTCTCATACCCTCCATCGTAGGAACTGGTGGTAGTCCTCTGAAGAGGTCTCATACCCTCCATCGTAGGGGCTGGTGGTGGTCCTCTGAAGAGTTCTCATACCCTCCATCGTACGGGCTCGTGGTGGTCCTCCGAAGAGGTCTCATACCCTCCATCGTAGGGCTGGTGGTGGTCCTCCGAAGAGGTCTCATACCCTCCATCGTAGGACTGGTGGTGGTCCTCCGAAGAGGTCTCATACCCTCCATCGTAGGGCTGGTGGTGGTCCTCTGAAGAGGTCTCATACCCTCCATCGTAGGGGCTGGTGGTAGTCCTCTGAAGAGGTCTCATACCCTCCATCGTGGGGGCTGGTGGTGGTCCTCCGAAGAGTTCTCATACCCTCCATCGTAGGGCTGGTGGTAGTCCTCTGAAGAGGTCTCATACCCTCCATCGTAGGGCTGGTGGTGGTCCTCCGAAGAGGTCTCATACCCTCCATCGTAGGGCTGGTGGTAGTCCTCTGAAGAGGTCTCATACCCTCCATCGTAGGGGCTGGTGGTGGTCCTCTGAAGAGGTCTCATACCCTCCATCGTAGGGGCTGGTGGTAGTCCTCTGAAGAGGTCTCATACCCTTCATCGTAGGGCTGGTGGTGGTCCTCTGAAGAGGTCTCATACCCTCCATCGTAGGGCTGGTGGTAGTCCTCTGAAGAGGTCTCATACCCTCCATCGTAGGGCTGGTGGTGGTCCTCTGAAGAGGTCTCATACCCTCCATCGTAGGGGCTGGTGGTGGTCCTCTGAAGAGGTCTCATACCCTCCATCGTAGGGCTGGTGGTAGTCCTCTGAAGAGGTCTCATACCCTCCATCGTAGGGGCTGGTGGTGGTCCTCTGAAGAGGTCTCATACCCTCCATCGTAGGGGCTGGTGGTGGTCCTCTGAAGAGGTCTCATACCCTCCATCGTAGGGCTGGTGGTGGTCCTCTGAAGAGGTCTCATACCCTCCATCGTAGGGGCTGGTGGTGGTCCTCTGAAGAGGTCTCATACCCTCCATCGTAGGGCTGGTGGTAGTCCTCTGAAGAGGTCTCATACCCTCCATCGTAGGGGCTGGTGGTGGTCCTCTGAAGAGGTCTCATACCCTCCATCGTAGGGGCTGGTGGTGGTCCTCTGAAGAGGTCTCATACCCTCCATCGTAGGGCTGGTGGTAGTCCTCTGAAGAGGTCTCATACCCTCCATCGTAGGGGCTGGTGGTGGTCCTCTGAAGAGGTCTCATACCCTCCATCGTAGGGCTGGTGGTAGTCCTCTGAAGAGGTCTCATACCCTCCATCGTAGGGGCTGGTGGTGGTCCTCTGAAGAGGTCTCATACCCTCCATCGTAGGGGCTGGTGGTGGTCCTCTGAAGAGGTCTCATACCCTCCATCGTAGGGCTGGTGGTAGTCCTCTGAAGAGGGCTCACCTTGGCTGGGGTGAGATCAGCATAGTTATTGTAGAATAGCTCACTGTTCTCCATAAACCATAGGACTATAACGGTGTTCATGCATCCAACAGTATTTTAATCTTGATACTATTTGACCCATTGTTTTTTTTTATCCACCTCTCCTTTCTTCCTACTTACTGTATGTAATGTGGGGGAAATACACAAAATACTATATCTGTAGCCTCAAGTCTAGTGGAGCCGACGGCACTAAGCCTAAAACACTATGTATAAAATTGCCACAGTTCCATATTTACTTTTGCTAAACCGTCACCGTCCTCCAACGGTACGTCGACCATAACATAGTAAAGGGGGACCACTGACTGAACAAACAGAGCTGACTTAAATACTGTGGGTCACACCCTTAATCAACAATGAGCCACACCTGGGACGGACAGCCCAACAAGGCTACGTTCACAATATCAACAGTTCTACCCCGTTACACGTGCACGTGCCTATATTTATGTATGGTTCAAAGTCTCTTTGTGCCGGTGCCAGAGGTTAGGCATAGGTTGTTCCTCAAGTGCAAACATATGCCTACTGGGGTGTGTGCAGTCAATATCACATGGGGATGGGATTTCACAGGATGTACCCTTGGCCAATATACCTCACCACAAGTTAAGCCTTTAACTCCTCATAAACAACTCTGTTTTGTGAGACCAAAACAAATGTACTGTCTAGACAAAAAAGTTGAATACAAACTACACCGAATTGCAGAGGGGGGAAAAATTCTGCTGCATAGCATTGTTGTCCACACTTTATCATTTATATGCAACAGATGCTCTGTCGTTCTGCCCCTGAACAAGGCACTTAACCCACTGTTCCCCGGTAAGAATTTGTTCTTAACTGACTTGCCTAGTTAAATAAGGGTTCAATTTTAAAAATATATATTTTTTAAATGCTGGAAATGCATGAAAAGAAAACCTCCCACAGATTGTGTTAGTAGCTACTCATAGAGTTGACAGTCATTAACTACTTCCAGGACAGGGCCTGGTTGTGGTTCTCTGTAAGTGAAGAGGGCTGACCCTGGCTTGGACAAGCCTGATGCATGGGAGGAAGCATACAGTGTGGAGAAAAACTGAGGCAGCAAATCTTGGGAATTGAGTATCACTGTTGTTATGAACTTTGAACTCTCGGGTTAGATCAGAGAAGTGACCAACAGCAGGGGAAAGCAGACGGTATGCTATATGGACTGTGATGACAGGACAAAATGAGACTTGTTTTACATATAACTCATTTTGGATTCTTGTCCTTTGTTTAACTGTATTTTGGCAGCATTTTTTAGGTTGTACATGGCAGAAATGTAATGTTAAACCATCAAAACATAAGGGTAGACATCACCTTTTCTGTGTTATGTTTGGTATAGCAAATATGAAGGAAAATACATTGTCCGGCTATGGCGGAATAGCAAAATGGCCTGCCCAGCCACCAGGGGCCATTTTTTTAGGTTTTACATGGCACCATTTTAATCGCTGACAATCAAAACATAGGTGTAGACATCACCTTTTGTGTTATCATGTCAGCAACGCTTGGAAATTGCATATCACTGTTTTAACTCCACCCTCTTGGGTTGGATCAGAGAAGTTACAAACAGCAGGAGAAAGCAGATTACATGATACTGTATTTGGACTGTGATGACAGGAGACTTGGTTTACATATAGCTCATCTTGGGAATTCTTGTCCAGACTTCTCAGTAGCCTCTCTCTTTTTTTCCACCTCATATTATCTCTTCCCTATCTCCTGTGTTTCTTTTCTATTTCTTTCCTTTCTTGTTACCCTCACCCTCATTCTTTCTGTATTCTTCCTCTTCAGTTCTTTCTCATCTTCAAAATGTTTCCTCTCCCTCTCTCTCCCACTGTACTCCCTGTCACCAGCTATTGAGAATGAATATACTCATGTAAAAACAATTAGAATCAATATTTACAATAAATACTAAATAAATATCTATTTGCGAATCAACGTATAGTGAGCTGTGTCTGTCATGTGTTTCACCGTTAACATAGTGACCTTGCTGTTATCTGGTGCGTATGAACTGTCACAGACCAAGGTTTCCCAAACTCAGATCTTGGACCACAGGAAATACAGATGAGCCTTGGTGATCTACATAAATTCAGTGAAAACCCACACTAACACACGGTTATATTAACAGTATTGCACTTTTCATGTAGCCTACTTTTGTCCAGCTAATAGCCTAACCACCGATCAAGCAACATTATGGACTAAACGTTGCTACAGGATTATTTTGCTACAACAATGCTGGTAAAATGAAGATGCTATATCTGTACATGTTCCCACAAGGCCTTGGCAATGATAATAATAATAGGTAAACAAATGCTAGGAGATATGTTGTTATTATTGCAACCGGGAAGTAAATAATGCAGACTTCCTTTGAACATGAGTATGCAGGCTTTATTGAATTATCAAACTGTGATTAGCACATGAGCCATTCACATCTTCTCCCTGAGGGGGGCGATGTTGAGCGAGATCATAAATTTTTCCAACGTGGAGAGGTACTCCTCTGGGTGACAGCGTAGATGAGCAGCGTGCACAGACTCCTTCCACTTCCTGGTTTCCACAGCAACGTCCCGCTTCCTCCAGAAGTCGAGTACCGCCTCCATGGCGACGGGGTCGCACAGCGCGTCGTTCTCGCAGAAGAAGAAGAGCGCCGGGGCGGTGACGGGGCTGTTGTAGAAGACCTGGACTGAGTTGTCGTAGTAGTGCACCGTCTGGGACTTGAAGAGCCAGAAGTAGAGCAGAGCGGTGTATCGCACCAGGGGCTCGATACGAGGGAACAGGGTCTTGCCCAGGCCTGAGGCACACACATAGACACACACAGGTTATTTTATTAATTACATTTCAATTCTTGTTAATTCAATGGGATAGGCCTATGTAATTTCCCCATACAGTAAACACAATAACATACTATCATGTGTGAAAGGCCTCCTCTAAGTCAGCAAATATATTTGAATACAATCCAATATTGTGGAGCAGGTAAGGTGGGAGTATGATTACTAGGTCTTCATCACACAAAGCAACATTGTGACAAACAAGGATGCAAAGTGCAGGCCTTTTCTCTGTCACACATCCACACCGTCTCAGTAACAGATCCCTCTCCTTTCCAAATAATCCAAACCGACAATCCTACCTCCTTTCCTTCCCCTCTCTCTCACCTGTAGCCATATGCTCCAGCGACCCGACCACCATGCTGTCATAGACATGTCCTACAACCCGTTGGGCCAGGCCTGGGTACTTGTGTGGCTCCCTGGCCATCTGGCTGAGCAGCTGGGTGAAGGTGTACCCACCGATGGAGAAGGCGTGGACCAGAAGGGGGCGCCCTTTGAAACGCGGGTCTCCCAGGACCTCCAGGACCTCAGACCCATACTCCAGCCCCCAGCGAGGCCACAGGAAGTGCCACACAGTGCTCTCCACAGATAGGATGTCCAGGCCGCGTTCCAGGTAGAGGTCCCGGTACTTCGCCATGGCCCCCGGTCGGGCGCCAAGCCACGGGAGGAGCAGGAGGAGGGGACGGGGGGAGGAGGAGGGCGAGGATGGAGAAAGGGTTGGTACATCCGAAAATGAAGGGGTGAGAGTTGAGGAAACGGTGGGGTGAGAGGGCATGTCTGAGATAAAGGGGGTGGAGAGGGAGTAGGAGGGGGAGGGAAGAGGAGAGTCTAGATGGGAGGATAAAGGTGAGGTGGGAGGAGAGGGGGCAGGGGTATCGCTGGTGCAGTAGTAGGTGATGCTTCTGGTGACCCTCCAGGCTATGACCCGCCCCTCTCCCACTATCACAGACATGTCTGACCCAGAGTGGGACTTACTGGGGGAAAGAACAGGGAGAAGAATTAGAGCAGGAGTAGAAGTTTAATGACAGAGGGAGAAAATATGGGTTAAACAAAAAACGTTATGCCTCAAGTTAAATCAATGTATACCTACATACACAGACAAGGTTGTGGGATCCACTCAGGGTTGGATCCGGTTGGTATATATATATATATATTGGTATACAGATAAGACTCGCAGTAGGCTATTAGTGTTACAATGAAGCATTAGACAGTACAAATTGCTTTGGTCCATATTAGACCAAAAAAGCGAAGTAAGCTTTGGACTCAACACAAACATATTTCTATCTATGTGCTGCTGTAAGCAACTGTGTTACATGTCAATTTGGATCAGAAACATTCCTTTGTAAATATGCTCTACTTTTTGATGCCCAGTGACTTATGTTAAGCAAATTCTGACATGGTTAAATAGCTCAGTGTCATTTAGACATACACAGTTTCATGAAACTTCTTCAAACCAAGCCAACACCCCACACAGCAGGCAGAGTTCACAGCATTATGTACAGGGTATAAAAATTACTTTTGGTCTAGCAGCCACTGTGGCAGGTAACGTTAGATGAAAAAATCTCTACCAGCCACTACTTTTTTTTACCAGCCCAAATATATTTTGCCCATAAAATTACACTAACAAAACACAACAAAATTGATGAACATGCGTTATAATGTTTCTAAAACAATAAATGTATTGTTTAGTAAGAAGTAACTAACGTGGTATAATGTTTAATTACATGTTTTGTGACCTGAGTCTTTTAACCAAAATATCACAGATGAGACAAAACATTAGTAGAAGCGTGGTCTTCTCTTCCCTAGCATTTAAAACTCAAACATAGAAAAACAACCTAACTTGTGAACAAAACATTGTAAATAGCCGCGAAACACAACAACAAAGTCTCACTTCAGTACACTTTCGTTTCAAGTAAATTAGACCAACTTTTATGCATGTGCGCAGCGCTACTAAAAATGAATATGTCACTCAGCTCTTCACGTGCGCACAGCCAGGCAGTGTTGCAGCGCGAAGTGCTACATAGGATTCGTAGTTCTTTGACTTTGTGCGATTAATTGACCAGCTACGAAACAAAACGGCGGAAATGCTTTGAAAACAGCTATTGCAGCATTTGTTTTACTATACATGAGATCATACTTGACTATTTTTATTCACCAAATGAATGCGAGTGAAATGCTCGCACTGTGGAGCCCTGATCACCTGCAAACGTGGCTGGTGAAATAGACATTTTACCCTCCAATGCCAAAATCTACCGTCATTTGGCAGGTGGTGGGTGTTAATTTTAGGCCCTGCTTATGCATCTGTACCGCATGAAGAAATCGAGTATCCCCATAGCAGTTGAAAATCTGTCCACCGTCTTCTTTCTGTGAATTAACCGGTTTAGTAGATTCCAGCATTCATCTGACACGTCCGTTAAAACCGATCTCCGTTTACAAATAGGGTGGGAAATAACCACAGCTGTCAAGATCTACCCCCCAGCGTGTCACGGTTTTGCGCAATGGAAATGTCTATTTTCTGACAGAAAAAAGCTACGTTTGGTAAGATTTAGATATGTACATAATGGATATCCTTAGACAAACACACAAGTGGGCAGAATTTAAAAAACATTGTTATTAAATTAAAACAGAAACTTTATAAAGGGGCCGTTTGGTCCCACTATTGGGGAAAACGTCCCCCTCTATGTAAATGCACCCTTGAAGATTAAATACACATCACTTTAAAACGTCTACGTTAGCTTGGCTCAGTTGGCTGCTGGACATGCGCATATTTCAAAAGAATACCCTCTTCCTGCCAAGTTGGGTAATTTGAGGAAAAACATTTTGCCCCAAACATACTCACTACAAGAAAATTTTAAAAAACAGATTACAATTTCTCTCTAACCAAGTGGATTATTTATCTTTAGGCTCCCCTACTGGAATAAAACACGTTTATAGATCTAACTTCATTAGATTATATATATATGTAAAACATATACATATGTATACAGTGCCAGTCAAAAGTTTGGACACACCTACTCATTCAAGGGTTTACATTGTAGAATAATAGTGAAGACATCAAAACGTTAAATTAACACATATGGAATCATGTAGCAACCAAACATATTTTAGATTTTAGATTCTTTAAAGTAGCCACCCTTTGCCATGATGACAGCTTTGCACACTCTTGGCATTCTCTCACCCAGCTTCAGCTGGAATGCTTTTCCATTAGCTGATCACTTGTTGGCTGCTTTTCCTTCACTCTGCTATTCAACTCATCCCAAACCATCTCAATTGGGTTAAGGTCTGGTGATTGTGGACGCCAGGTCATCTGATGCAGCACTCCATTACTCTCCTTCGTCAAATATCCCTTTAACGATCTGGAGGTGTGTTTTGGGTCATTGTCCTGTTGAAAAACAAATGATAGTCCCACTAAGCACAAACCAGATGGGATGGCATATCGCTGCAGAATGCTGTGGTAGCCATGCTGGTAAAGTGTGCCTTGAATTCTAAATAAATCACAGTGTCACCAGAAAAGCACACCCATACCATCACACCTCCTCCTCCATGCTTCACGGTGGGAACCACACATGCAGAGATCATCTATTCACCTACTCTGCATCTCACAAAGACACAGTGGTTGCAACCAAAAATCTCAAATTTGGACTAATCAGACCAAAGACAGATTTCCACAGGTCTAATGTCCATTGATCGTGTTTCTTGGCCCAAGCAAGTCTTTACTTCTTATTGGTGTACTTTAGTAGTGGTTTCTTTGCAGCAATTTGACAATGAAGGCTTGATTCACACAGGCTCCTCTGAACAGTTGATGTTGTGATATGTTTGTTCCATGAACTCTGTGAAGCATTTATTATCAATTAAACAATTATTAGGCTAGTTGATTTGCAGCCAGCCACCGTTACTGTGTAGATATGCCTATGTCTCAAATCAATATGGACACAAGGGCTTCTTTTTTGGAAGGAACCCTATTCAGAAATAAGAGGTAGCCTAGGTATCTAGTGGCGCATTCAAACAACTGGGAACTCGACAATCTCTGACTTCCGACTTCAGTGCGTTGAAGACAACTAGGAATTCAGAAATAAATTAGCTCTGACTGGGAAAAATAGTTTTGAACGGTCAATTCAGAAACTCATCTTTCTCTGACTTTCTGACCTGAAAATCACTGATGGCATGATTTGACCTCGTTTTTCCCCCCAGTTCCCAGTTCTCCACAAGTTTCCCGGTTTAATAAAACAACCATATTTTCTGTGTGATAATGACACTTGCTTTTCATTTATAAGTGAATGTTTTCATAAGCCTTTAGGCCTTGCAAGAGAACATGTTGAGGCTGAACTAGACCTTCGATAGGCTAGTAGACTATGTAGAAATAATCATGGAGTTAATCATTGTTAT
The DNA here is from genome assembly GCF_016432855.1 of Salvelinus namaycush. Lineage (NCBI taxonomy): Eukaryota > Metazoa > Chordata > Actinopteri > Salmoniformes > Salmonidae > Salvelinus > Salvelinus namaycush. The sequence continues at coordinate 13,502,739 of NC_052344.1, forward strand.
AGCCTAGATCGCTATATATAGTCTGGATCGTTGTTTTTTCTTAGGCTGATCAAACAAGGGGTAGGCCTATATTCTCAATTCAAGCCCTGCTTTTAACCATAAGACATCTCCGCAGAAATTGATTGTAACGGCAGCCTTCCCTCTCTTCACGAGAAGAGAGGGTGGAACAGGGATCGGACCAACACGCAGCGTAGCCAGTGCTCAACATATTTAATTAAACGAAAACAGTGAACACTTACAACTTTACAAAACAACAAAATGTGGCAAACCGAAACAGTCCTATCTGGTGCAGACAAAACACAGAGACAGGAAACAACCACCCACAATCCCCAACACAAAACAAGCCACCTATATATGATTCTCAATCAGGGACAACGATTGACAGCTGTCTCTGATTGAGAACCATATTAGGCTGGACACAGAAACAGACGAACTAGACACACAACATAGAATTCCCACCCAGCTCACGTCCTGACCAACACTAAACAAGCAAAACACATAAGAACTCTGGTCAGGACGTTACAGTACCCCCCTCCTGAGGTGCGGACTCCGAACGCACCCCTAAAACTCAAGAGGAGGGTCTGGGTGGGCATCTGTCCGCGGTGGCGGCTCCGGCGCAGGACGAGGACACCACTCCACCACTGTCTTTGGCCCCCTCCTTAGCGTCCTTTGAGTGGCGACCCTCGCCCACGACCTTGGCCTAAGAATCCTCCCCAAGGCCCCCACATGATTTAGGAGGTAGCTCAGGACAGAGAGGTAGCTCAGGACAGAGAGGTAGCTCAGGACAGAGAGGTAGCTCAGGACAGAGAGGTAGCTCAGGACAGAGAGGTAGCTCAGGACAGAGAGGTAGCTCAGGACAGAGGGGCAACTCAGGACAGAGAGGCAGCTCTGGACTAATGGCAGCTCTGGACTAATGGCAGCTCCGGACTGAGTGGCAGCTCCGGACTGAGTGGCAGCTCCGGACTGAGTGGCAGCTCCAGACTGAGTGGCAGCTCCGGACTGAGTGGCAGCTCCGGACTGAGTGGCAGCTCATGACTGAGTGGCAGCTCATGACTGTAGGGCAGCTCATGACTGTAGGGCAGCTCATGACTGTAGGGCAGCTCATGACTGTTGGGCAGCTCATGACTGGAAGGCAGCTCATGACTGGAAGGCAGCTCATGACTGGAGGGCAGCTCATGACTGGAGTGCAGCTCATGACTGGAAGGCAGCTCATGACTGGAGGGCAGCTCATGACTGGAGGGCAGCTCATGACTGGAGTGCAGCTCATGACTGGAGGGCAGCTCATGACTGGAGGGCAGCTCATGACTGGAGGGCAGCTCATGACTGTAGGGCAGCTCATGACTGTAGGGCAGCTCATGACTGTAGGGCAGCTCATGACTGGAAGGCAGCTCATGACTGGCGGGCAGCTCATGACTGGCGGGCAGCTCATGACTGGCTGGCGGCTCTGGCAGCTCCTGACTGGCTGGCGGCTCTGGCAGCTCCTGACTGGCTGGCGGCTCTGGCAGCTCCTGACTGGCTGGCGGCTCTGGCAGCTCCTGACTGGCTGGCGGCTCTGGCGGCTCCTGACTGGCTGGCGGCTCTGGCGGCTCCTGATTGGCTGGCGGCTCTGGCGGCTCCTGACTGGCTGGCGGCTCTGGCGGCTCCTGACTGACGGACGGCTCTAGCGGCTCCTGACTGACGGACGGCTCTAGCGGCTCGGGACAGACGGGCGGCTCTAATGGCTCGGGACAGACGGGCGGCTCTGAAGGCTCGTGGCAGACGGATGGCTCAGACGGCGCTGGGCAGACGGATGGCTCAGACGGCGCTGGGCAGACGGATGGCTCAGACGGCGCTGGGCAGACGGATGGCTCAGACGGCGCTGTGCAGACAAAACACAGAGACAGGAAACAACCACCCACAATCCCCAACACAAAACACGTTACATTGATAGCCTAAGGATTGCATGGTGACAGTGATTGTGTCTGAAATGCTCCGCAATTTAGAATGCCTATGCCTATAGCAAAAGACCAAAAAGATAGAATTGGTATGGAAGCTGTATGGGTCTATTCAGACCTAACAGCTTAACAGATCAACTTTTATATTTTTTATTCAGGAGAATCGCATTGATGAGTAATGCAAAATATATAACATTGTTAAAGTGACTAGTATTCCATTATTAAAGTGGCCAGTGATTTAAAGTCTATGTATATAGGCAGCAGCCTCTAATGTGCTAGTGGTGGCTATTTACCAGTCTGATGGCCTTGAGATAGAAGCTGTTTTTCAGTCTCTCAGTTCCAGCTTTGATGCACCAGTACTGACCTCACCTTCTGGATGATAGAGGAGTGAACAGGCAGTGGCTTGGGTGGTTGTTGTCCTTATTATCTTTTTGGCCTTCCTGTGATATCAGGTGCTGTAGGTGTCCTGGAGGTAAACTTGCCCCCGGTGCTGCGTTCGGCAGACCGCACCACCCGCTGGAGAGCCCTGTGGTTGCGGGCGGTGCAGTTGCCGTACCAGGCGGTGATACAGCCCAACAGGATGCTCTCAATTGTGCATCTGTAAAAGTTTGTGAGGATTTTAGGTGTCAAGCCAAATTTCTTCAGCCTCCTGAGGTTGAAGAGGCGCTGTTGCGCCTCCTTCACCACACTGTCTGTTTGGGTGGACCATTTCAGTTTGTCAGTGATGTGTACACCGAGGAACTTGAAGCTTCCCACCTTCTCCACTGCGGTCCCGTCGATGTGGATAGGGGGGTGCTCCCTCTGCTGTTGCCTGAAGTCCACGATCAGCTCCTTAGTTTTATTGATGTTGGTTATTTTCCTGGCACCACACTCCCAGGGCTCTCACCTCCTCCCTGTAGGCTGTCTCGTCGTTGTTGGTAATCAGGCCTACACTGTTGTGTCGTCTGCAAACTTGAAGATTGAGTTGGAGGCGTGCGTGGCCACGCAGTCATGGATGAACAGGGAGTACAGGAGGGGGCTGAGCACGCATCCTTGTGGGGCCCCAGTGTTGAGGATCAGCGAAGTGGAGGTGTTGTTTCCTACCTTCACCACCTGGGGGCAGCCCATCAGGAAGTCCAGGACCCAGTTGCAAAGGGCGGGGTTCAGACCCAGGGCCTCGAGCTTAATGATGAGCTTGGAAGGTACTATGGTGTTGAATGCTGAGCTGTAGTTAATGAACAGTATTCTTACATAGGTATTCCTCTTGTCCAGATGGGATAGTGTGCAGTGCGATGGCGATTGCATCGTCTGTGGAGCTGTTGAGCGGTATGTAAATTGAAGTGGGTCTAGGGTGTCAGATAATGCAAATGTGATATGATCCTTGACTAGTCTCTCAAAGCACTTCATGATGACAGAAGTGAGTGCTACGGGGCGATAGTCATTTAGTTCAGTTACCTTAGCTTTCTTGGGAACAGGAACAATGGTGGACATCTTGAAGCATGTGGGGACAACAGTCTGGGATAGGGAGAGATTGAATATGTCCTTAAACACTCCAGCCAGCTGGTCTGCGCATGCTCTGAGGATGCGGCTTGGGATGCTGTCTGGGCTGGCAGCCTTGCAAGGGTTAATACGCTTAAATGTCTTACTCACATTGGCCACGGAGAAGGAGAGCCCACAGTCCTTGGAAGCGGGCTGCGTCGGTTGCACTCAAAGCGGGTGACGAAGGTGTTTAGCTTGTCTGGAAGCAAGACGTCAGTATCCGCGAAGTGGCTGGTTTTTCCTTTGTAGTCTCGTGTCTGAGCCATTGATTTGCTACTCCACTTTGTCTCTATACTGATGTTTTGCCTGTTTGATTGCCTTATGGAGGGAATATTTACATTGTTTGTATTGGGCCATATTCTCAGTCACCTTGCCATGGTTAAATGCGATGGTTTGCGCTTTCAGTTTTGTGCAAATACTGCCATCTATCCACAGTTTCTTGTTAGGGTAGGTTTTAATAGTCACAGTGGGTACAACATCTCCTATACACTTCCTGATAAACTCAGTCACCGTATCAGTGTATTCGTCTATGTTGTTCTCGGACACTACCCGGAACATATCCCAGTCCGCGTGATCAAAACAATCTTGAAGCGTGGATTCCGATTGGTTAGACCAGCGTTGAATAGTCCTTAACAGCACGGGTACTTCCTGTTTGAATTTCTGCCTATAGGAAGGGAGGAGCAAAATGGAGTCGTGGTCAGATTTGCCGAAGGGAGGGCGGGGGAGGGCCTTATAGGCATCCCAGAAGTAGCAGCGGTTGTGTGTTTTAGCAGTGCGAGTAGTACAGTCAATGTGTTGATAGAACTTCGGTAACGTTTTCCTCAAATTTGCTTACCGCCGCTCTGATACCCAAAAGTTCTTCCCGGCTGTATGTAATAACACAAAAAATGTCCTGGGCTAATAATGTAATAAATAACACATAATTAAACAAAATACTGAGAAGTTGATAGCCCAGTTGGTGAGGGTAATGCACTTTAAAGTTGGTTGCCAACAGACATATAAAGTCCACAGTAGAAGACTGCTGAAGGAGTCTTCCTCCTTTATCTGTGGATTAATTTTCAGAGTAGAGAACACACGATTTTGTGTGACTCAAAATGAGTCCAAATTCTACAAAGATCCAGAAAAAAAGGATATTGTGGATTACAGGTGAAAACAACCCAATGTTTATATCACAGGACAAATTATCTAGCAACAGCAAGCTACCTAGCTAAATGTTCATGAATGCTTCATGTGTTTCAACCTGAATTCGTTAGAATATTTCAAACTACGTGTCCTGATCGTGTCGGGTGTGGACGTACAAAATAAACATGCGCGCGATGGCTCTAGACATGTCAGTCGTAGACGTTCAGTGGTAGGCGACAGCCACTTGGTGGTACTGTTGCCTAGGCTGATTTATATTATTTTGGGGGGGGAAACAAACATTGTTTTTCGTTTAGGGATGTTTCTTGGGATGATCCCAGCTTGATTTAAACGTTTTAATATTTAAACGTTCCCACCACTAATAGACTATTTATTATTTAGTCGGCATCACTCTTAAAACGGACACTATGTTTCCTTCAGAACTAAGCTAATGCATTGAGCAAGCAAATCATTTGATTTGATTTAATAACTGCAATAAATCGGTTAGAGATTCAGTTGTCAGTCTATCTAACTTGTGCAACCCTCAATTTAGTCCGTATCCCTTCTTCCTCCGCCAACCCCCATTCTCACCCAATTTGGACAAGTCTGTTTGCATGTTAAATGACGAGACAGAGGCATTGATGCGAGTAACCAGTCTTGTTCAGTACATTGCAATTCATCCGGGTATCTCAAGCACACCGGTAAAAACACTGCAGTTGCAGTAATTATCATTTACCAACAGATGGCATCACTGTGCCATCTTACACCTATAACAAAGTCCGTCCCTAATAGCTGATAACTGGGCTGCCATCGCATTAAATGAGGATCACTCTGGCAGTGAAGAGGAATGGTCTCTCTCATCAGGGAAAGATCTCTCATGCCTGATCATGAAATCATGTTTCCACCCAGGTAGGCATCATCCATCCGTAGCAGCCCTGTCCCTATAACAACTGGTGGAGGAGTGATACTGCTGGCCATATGCGTGTGTCTGTCAGTTACCCCTACAGCGAGGACTACACTAAACCAGTAAATGAACAATCGCTGCCCCTCCTGGTGCGACCACATCCTCATGTCTCACACTGCTGAAGGCATCATACTCAGAGTGAGTGCACTGACAACACTGCTATTCACACTCACTGACTAGTGGATTCATTCATTCATTAACTATGGAAGCATGTTATACAGGCCTATTAAACAGTTGTGTGTTTCATTTCAGAGGGATGAGAGCAGTGTGGTTTACAACTGGGCCCCAATACCTACATGAGAGACCACAAGGTACCTTAGTTTACATAATGTAACATGTCTTGTTTATATAATGTAACATGTCTTGTTTATATAATGTAACATGTCTTGTTCATATAATGTAACATGTTTTGTCTTGAAAATAGCCATCCATAATAGTGGTTGATGCTTGGATTTGTTTTTATGCCAAATGCATTGACACAGTCTTATTTTCAATCTCTTCATGTAACACCCCTGACTGAGTGTTATCCCCAAGTCACCCTTTGATCCAATAATTATATAGATTTTCTAAATAGGCCTTGGAATAAATAAACGAGGCTTACCAATTTGCCATCAACATTAGTGTACTTGCTCAATGGCCAAGGTACAGTTGAAGTCGGAAGTTTACATACACTTAGGTTGGAGTCATTAAACCTTGTTTTTCAACCACTCCACAAATTTCTTGTTAACAAACTATAGTTTTGGCAAGTCGGTTAGGACATCTACTTTGTGCATGACACAAGTCATTTTTCCAAAAATGGTTTACAGACAGATTACTTCACTTATAATTCACTGTATCACAATTCCAGTGGGTCAGAAGTTTACAAACACTAAATTGACTGTGCCTTTAAACAGCTTGGAAAATTCCAGAAAATGGTGTCATGGCTTTAGAAGCTTCTGATAGGCTAATTTACATAATTTGAGTCAACTGGAGGTGTACCTGTGGATGTATTTCAAGGCCTCAGTGCCTTTTTGCTTGACATCATGGAAAAATAAAAAATAAAAAATTGTAGACCTCCACAAGTCTGGTTCATCCTTGGAAGCAATTTCCAAACGCCTGAAGATACCATGTTCATCTGTACAAACAATAGTACGCAAGTATAAACACCATGGGACCACGCAGCCGTCATACCGCTCAGGAAGGAGACACGTTCTGTCTCCTAGAGATGAATGTACTTTGGTGCGAAAAGTTCAAATCAATCCCAGAACAACAGCACAGGACATTGTGAAGATGCTGGAGGAAACAGGTACAATAGTATCTATATCCACAGTAAAACGAGTCCTATATCGACATAACCTGAAAGACCGCTCAGCAAGGAAGAAGCCACTGCTCCAAAACCGCCATAAAAAATCCAGACTACAGTTTGCAACTGCACATGGGGACAAAGATTGTACTTTTTGGAGAAATGTCCTCTGGTCTGATGAAACAAAAATAAAACTGTTTGGCCATAATAACCATCATTATGTTTGGAGGAAAAAGGGGGATGCTTGCAAGCCGAAGAACACCATCCCAACCGTGAAGCACAGGGGTGGCAGCATCATGTTGTGGGGGTGATTTGCTGCAGGAGAAGGAAAATTATGTGGATATATTGAAGCAACATCTCAAGACATCAGTCAGGAAGTTAAAGCTTGGTCGCAAATGGGTCTTCCAAATGGACAATGACCCCAAGCATACTTCCAAAGTTGTGGCAAAATAGCTTAAGGACAACAAAGTCAAGGTATTGGAGTAGCCATCACAAAGCCCTGACCTGAATCCTATAGAAATGTGTGGGCAGAACTGAAAAAGCGTGTGCGAGCAAGGAGGCCTAGAAAGTTACACCAGCTCTCTCAGAAGGAATGGGCCAAAATTCACCCAACTTATTGTGGGAAGCTTGTAGAAGGCTACTCGAAAAGTTTGACCCAAGTTTACCAATTTAAAGGCAATGCTACCAAATACTAATTGAGTGTATGTAAACTTCTGATCCACTGGGAATGTGATGAAAGAAATAAAAGCTGAAATAAATCATTCTCTCTACAATTATTCTGACATTTCACATTCTTAAAATAAAGTGGTGATCCTAACTGACCTAAAACAGGGACTTTTTACTGGGATTAAATGTCAGGAATTAAATGTATTTGGCTAAGGTGTATGTAAACTTCCGATTTCAACTGTAAATGAAGGTGTGGCTTTCATGACACTCAGCTCTATTGTGTCTGCCATAGCTTTGTTGCGGTAAGACGATTTCATATAAGTGAGTAAATCCTGAAATGTCACCTATTGTCTTAAAGACAATGCATCCCTTTCCCAACAGTATTTCGAATTCAATTTCTGTGTTACTTACACTACCGTTCAAAAGTTTGGGGTCACTTAGAAATGTCCTTGTTTTTGAAAGAAAGGCACATTTTTTGGTTGATTAAAATAACATCAAATTGATCAGAAATACAGTGTAGACATTGTTAATGTTGTAAATGACTATTGTAGCTGTAAACGGCTGATTTTTTTATGGAATATCTACATAGGCGCACAGAGGCCCATTATCAGCAACCATCACTCCTGTGTTCCAATGGCACATTGTGTTAGCTAATCCAAGTTTATCATTTTAAAAGGCTAATTGATAATTCGAAAACCCTTTTGCAATTATGTTAGCACAGCTTAAAACGGTTGTGTTGATTAAAGAAGCAATAAAACTGTCCTTCTTTAGACTAGTTGAAGCCTAGTTAGTAATTTTCCACCACAGCACACACTGGTTGAATCAATGTTGTTTCCACGTCATCTCAATGAAATTACGTTGAACCTACGTGTAATAGACATTGAATTGACATCTGTGCCCAGTGGGATTGTTATTAAATTTGAGAGACTTGTGATGATTTCTGTCCGGGAACACAGAACTAGAGATTTGGGTCTTTATGTTAACATTAGAGGCCTTGGCAGCATGGTTCTTTACACTGGACAGAACAAATTATGCAAAGTGGATTCCTATCTACATTTGAGACTTGAAAGCTCTTGCAGCTAACATCAGAGAATAATTCTCAGACCTCTGGGTACTAGCAAATACACAAAACAATTTCTCATGCATGTTGCTTGACCAATTAAGCCCATGAGCAAAACAGTGAGCTATTAATTAAAAGGTACAGGGGGAGCCATTGGTCTAACAGAGAACCCCACTGCCTTCTGGAGATAGATGGTAGCAGGACCTGAGCAGACCAGACTACTGGTTGACTTTGAAGCCCAGCTTTTTAATGTAGTGTCCCCTTCAACATGAAATCTTCAACACGAGCAAAGTTCATCACACCAGCAAACATTTAAAAAAAAACAAGTGGCCAGCTTGTACAACAATATTTCAAGCATGGGTAGTCTAGTTTTAGATAATGTCCAGAGCTTCTCGTTTTGGATACACACAGTTGTGCAAGCAAAGATGTTATTAGCACTGTCCACAACATTGAAAAAAACGAGGCATTCCTCAATATCAGAAATATCTCAAGGAAGTAATTATTGATCAGAACACATCCCTTAAGAGGAATAATATACCACAGCTTCAAAAGTATAAGGCAAAGTCAGTCACAAAACAGGCAAAGCAATTACAGTATCAGCATAAAAAAGTGATTGTACACTTTCAGCCACAAGTTATGTGATGGAAACCTGGATGAGTTTCTCTCTCATGAGAATAAACTATTTCCTCCAACCCTTTCAAATAACAGAATGCCTAACCTGCCAATCAACTGCTAGACCTGATCGCTGTAGATTCCTACACACCTGTGCCCTCTTCTTTTGCTGCCAAAATCATTGATGGAGCTGTTATTATTCATTCCTTGCCTATCCACCAAGTTTCCAATTCTGCAATCAAATGTCTTCCTGCTTTTGGTAGAGCACCAGTTGAAAAACAGCAGTAGAATCGATATTGAATGGGACACAGACAGTCTAACAGACTCAATGGGAGAGAAGTGGGGGAAAAACAAGCTTCCATGTCAATTCTATGACTTTCTCAGAAATCCTACTAACAAACAGGAGCTTTTCAGCATGTTGACACGGAAGGTGTGTGCCAAGAATATGCCTTCATAGATGACCTTAAAAGGGTGCACAGACCATTACCATTGGAACAGTGGATACAGACATCATTGTCCTCCTTGCTTTTCTTCCATCTTATCAAGGATTAGCGAGCCATAAAGCTGTGGGTTACTTTTGATATGGGTAAAAACTACTAGATTTCTATAAACACCATTTGTGAGAAGCTTGGAATGCACAAGTTTGGCTTTATCAGCTTTCAACGCATTCACAGGTTGTGATACAAACAGGTTCATGAAAGGGTGATAGAGGTGACTGAAGCCTTCATTTACATGTCAGCAAAACCATTTCAACCTCTTGATCTGGAATTGTCCACTTTCACATTGATTGAGAGATACACCTGTGTTCTCTATGACAAGACAACCAGCAACCAGGAACTCTTCTCTAAGAAGTCATTCTCAATGGAGAACATCCCCTCAACACAGGCTGCACTGCTGCAACATTCAAACTGTGCAGTGCACCAAACAAGCATTTGGTCAACAAGTCTGAAAACCATCCAATCGGCATCTACACCAGAAAGTTTGATTTGGACCTTTGGATGGGCTAAAAAGTTGATTCCTGGACACCTTTGTGGACACTCTTACCAGAGGCTGCCAAAGCTTACAGAGAACTCCTGAGGTGTGGATGCAAAAATGAGGCCTTCTGTTCTCAGATGTGTCAATGCCAGGATGCTGGACTATCATGCACTGCATTAGGCCATTATACTGGTACATGTGGACCAGGTTCCTAAGTCTTTTATTTTCACCACTAATCAGAATTTACAGAATACATTTGATGTATTATGACTCAATTTCATGTTATTTTATGAGAATTTTAAACATGACTATGGAAGAAGAAATTTTAAACATGACTATGGATTAATTAGCATCTACAGTACATTGCCAGTCATTCGTGGTTAAATTTGCAATGAGCAACGCTTCTATGATGTTTTAATGTCATCTGAGGAATGTTTGTACCAAATTGCATGCTTTTATCTGCAGTATAACCGTTTTTATGGTCAAATAGCAGCTATTGTGACAGCCATTTAGAATTTTCACAATAACTCGCTTCCTGATTAAGTTTGAATTAATGCGCACCCCTTCTAGGATGTTTTCATATCACCCGAGGAATGTTTGTACCAAATTGCATGGTTTACCTTGTCACGTTTTTCACTATTAAAGCCCCGGACTATAGAAGTGCCTGGTCCGGGTCAAAGCTTGAAGTCTCAACTTTACATGAAGCTAAATAGTTAGAGGAAACAGAAGTGTTGGTTGATGGCTGACGTGGATCATGGCAGAAGTGGATGTCAAGAGTAGGCACTCCATGAGGTTGAAGTGTCAAAAGTTAGGGCGGTCCATTGGATGTCCTATGTGGAGGTCATTAAAAGAGTTGAGGGAGCTAGTGTCGTGAGTATCGAATCACATTACATATAGAATTGTGAGAATTGCAATACATATCCTATCAGTGCCTAAGTACATATTGTGACAGGGACAGATTGCTGAACGGGCACACAGGGCATGTGGCCCTGGGCCTTTGGGTTGGGGCCCCTCTGGAGGTCGGGGAGCCCCCAGATAGCATATGATAGCAAAATGTGTAGAATAGCAGGATATTAGCTTTAAAACTGCTAAGATTTCTCTCAGCCTGATGACAAAATGTGAATAAAAGCATGAGATGAGCTATAAAAAAGCACATTTTCTTCCCTGTCTCATGGCAAATTGTAGAAGGGCAGGACATTTGCTTTAAAACTGCAACATTTTCTCTTAGCCTCATAACAAAATGTTTAGAATAGCATTATAAACTGCACCTTTTTCTCTATGCACCATTGCAAATGTGTTGAACTGCAGGAAGTTAGCTGATGCCCCCCCCCCCCCCAAAAAAAATAGTAATATAGAAGCACCAGGGCCCCCAATAGGTAGTCCGGCCGTGTACTGAGGTCCCTGGCAACTCCGAGCCCAAAAAGCAGACTATAGCCTCCTTTTGTCAAAATGTAAGAGTCTGCTTATATTTTGCTGTCAGCACCCTACCAGTAGTCCTATTATAATGAAGAAAATGACAAAAGATTATACATTGTTGCATGAAGCTGCTGTGATACAGTTTTAGTATGGAGCATCACTTCAACAAACTGTACTTTGCTGCACTGTTTTTCCAGCAGATGTCAGTCATGGATCAGCTTGTTCAATTCCAGCCTTGGTTGTCTTCATCGTCAGTCCTGAAATACAGGTTGTCACTATTTGGGCGTCAGGTACTGTAGCCTATTTCTATTTTTTAATCTTTATTTAACTAGGCAAGTCAGATAAGAACAAATTCTTATTCAAAATGACGGCCTACACCGGCCAAACCCGAACGATGCTGGGCCAATTGTGCGCCGCCCTATGGGACTCCCAATCACGGCCGGTTATGATTCTGCCTGGATTCGTACCAGGGTGTCTGTAGTGACGCCTCAAGCATTGAGATGCAATGCCTTAAACCGCTGCGCCACTCGGGAACCTAGCGTTTAAGAGCTTTGGGCCAGTAACCTAATCGTGCTGATTTGAAACACCCAGCCGACTAGGTGAAAAATCTGTATGTGCACTTGAGCAAGGCACTTAACCGTAATTGCTTCTGTAAATCACTCTGCATAAGAGCATCTGCTAAATCTAGTTGGCACAAAGTCATAGTTATGGCTAAAACCCACCTATTTCAACAATTTCTATTCTTAAAAACTCATTCTAAACCTAACTTCAAATTATGACCAAAAAAACATTTAGGGTTTTCATGAATTTTTATGATATAGTCCATTTTGACTTTGTGGCTGTGGTAACTGTCTTGTTTTGCACACTTTGTACAAAATAATAAAATGCAGTACTACATGATATTTCTTAACGTAGCTCTTTATTAGTTAGCTATAACTGGCATGTTCACGTATCGCCAACCAGGATCAAACTGACCATGACCTAACCATTTGGGTGGTCTTAACCAATCATAGCACAGTATGATATGCCGGTAAAATGCATCCAATTATAATTCAGTATGTTTACACGTATGAATATTACATCCCCCTTCTTTTAAAACAAAAGAAAAATGTTTACATATTCTAAGCGTTTCTTTTGAAAACATGCTCTGCAGTTTGAACTCAAGGTAAGTAACCATTTATATTGCATACTACACCAACTGAATCAACATAGACTCTGAAACAATGATCCAACATACTGTTACTTTTCAAACAAGGGATTCTCAGCAACTCAGCTTCCACAGCAGAAATACATCTTTACATTTCAAACAAATACAATACCAAAACATTTCAAGTGAACTTTCAATAACAAGTTTACAGTCTGGAACTCTTTTAGGGCAGCGATCCGCCTACACCCTTTGACATTTCACAGGTCTAGGACAGCTCTGGGCTTGACCTCTCTTCCTGACCTTGTGCGATATGATGCTGAGCATGCTTCTGTGTCAGTCAACAGTTCTTGTGGTGTTGCAGGTAAGTATGGTGTATGTTGTGCTGTGTGTGTGTTTAGTCCATCACGTTCTCTTTCAGGGGAACAGTTCATCTCATCAGTGTGTTGTTCTTTTGTGTTCAGTAGGTGACGACGATTGCGGCGGTACACCGCTCCTTCTGCGGTGCGGACGTGATATGAACGTTCAGTGTCAGCTGGCTGGATGACGACTGCTGGCTTCCAGAGGCCATGCTCTTGGATTCTAACTGACTCTCCGTCGATCAGTGGTGTCAGTGGTCTAGCTGACCTGTCGTAGTATCGCTTTTGTTGTTGTTGTCTCTGTGCACGTTTTCCATGCATTTCCTTGTAGCTGACGACCTCAGGTTGCAGCTGCTGGTTGGTGCTGGGAAGGATTGAGCGAAGTCTGCGGCTCATCAACAGCTGGGCTGGTGATTTGAAGTTGTCAACTGGAAACTCATTTGATTTGTAACAGGGCCCATTGTCAGATATTAAAGTCTCTACAATGCCATGCCTGGCAAAGGCTGCTTTCAGCTTGTGTATCACAGCTGCAGATGTGGTGCTGTGAAGCTTGTCGAGTTCGAAGTATCTGCTGTAGTAGTCCACTGTTACGATGTAGTCCTCGTTGTTCCAGGTAAACAGATCGGTTGCCACGACCTGCCAGGGTCGGTCTGGGATACAGTGAGGTAACATTGGCTCTTTGGTGTTTGAGGGGTGTCGTTCAAGACATATGGCGCATTTACCAACAATGTCCTCTATTTGTTTGCACATTCCGGGCCAAAACAAAATGTCCCGTGCTCTCTGTTTGCACTTTTCCATGCCCATGTGTCCAGCATGGATCTTTGTCAAAATCTCTTCTCTGAGACTGGTAGGAATAATGATTTTCTCTCCTTTGAATATTATTCCGTTGATCTGTGATAGTTCATCACGATGGTTCCAGAATTCTGAGACGCTCTGAGGGCATTTTCTCCTCTCCTCAGGCCATCCATCCTGTATGACTTTCCTCAGCTGTGCGAGTTGCGAGTCCTTTTCTGTTTCTGCTTGGATCGCCTTCAGTTTTGTGTCACTAACTGGTAAGTTGCTGAACACAGTGTGCACTTGCATGTCCATGCCTTCACTGAGGCTGCTGTCCTTATAGGTAAGAAACTTCCTGGAGAGCGTGTCTGTGACAGGGATGTCTTTGCCTGGATGGTGAGTGATTGTGAAGTCGTATTTTTGTAGTTGAAGGATCATTCTCTGTAGCCTTGGCGGGGCTGCGGCTAGTGGTTTCCTCACGATTGACTCAAGGGGCTTGTGGTCGGATTCCACAATGACTTGTCGTCCATATATGTACTGATGGAAACGTTTACATCCGAACAGAATGGCGTAGAGCTCCTTTTGAATTTGAGCGTAGTTGATTTCACAGTCTGTGAGAGATTTGGAAGCGTAGCCGATGGGCTTTCCTTCTTGCAGTACCACTGCACCTAGTCCATACTTCGACGCGTCCACTTGGAGTCTGAGCTCTTTGTTGGGGTCGTAGTAGGCAAGGATTGGTCCTGGTTCTCTCGTGATCAAGTCTTTCACATTCTGGAAAGCAATGTCGTGTTGCTTGTCCCAGAGAAACTCACTGGACTGCTTTAGCAGTTGACGCAGGGGTGCATTAGCATTGGAGAGGCTGGGTGCGAACTTGGCTAAGTAGTTGACCATGCCAAGCACTGTTTCCAGCTCTGCACGGTTCTTTGGTGGCTCCATTTCTTTTATGGCTAAGATCTTCTGTGGATCTGGCTTGATTCCAGTCGCTGTAAGAAGATGTCCGAAGTAGCTGACCTCTGTAGCGCCGACTGTGCTCTTCTCGGGATTGAGCCGGACTCCTCTCTCGCGGGACCTTTGCAGCATCGCGCGGAGGTTTCGGTCGTGCTCCTCTTTGGTTCGACCATAGACAAGGATGTCGTCCACAATTGCCCAGAACAGAGTGAGATGGAGAGCAGCCTCCACTGTACTGTTGAATGAGAAGAAGAATACTTCGTCGATCTTTCGCTGAAACTCGTCTTGGGCTGAGATAATCCCAAAAGGCAGGTGACGGAACCTGTAGCGTCCAAACGGTGTGTTGAATGTTTTGAGCTTAGATGACTCTTATGTGAGCTTGATAGCCCAGTAGCCTGATCTAGCGTCCATGACACTGAAGTAGTGTGCTCCCGCTAGCTTGTGTGTGATGCCATCTAGCGTCGGTAAAGGATAATGGGGGCGTTTGATAGCCTTGTTCAAGTCTCTTGGGTCGAGGCATACTCGGAGCTTGCCTGTGCGTGGTTTCTCCACCACCACTAACATGTTTACCCAGTCAGTCGGTTCTGTAACCTTGGTGACTATGTCAGATTGCTCCATGCTCTCCAACTCTTTCTTCAGACGGGCACGGAGAGCAAGGGGAATCTTTCTCGGTGGGTAGACCACAGGGATTGCGTCTGGGTCAAGGTGAATAGTACATTCTTCTGGGAATAATCCTATTCCTGTAAAAACATTAGCAAACTCCTCCAGTACATGGTCTGTCTCTACTGGTGCTGTCACTGATAAAACTAGCTTGATGAGGTCCATGTCTAAACATGCTTTAAGACCTAGCACTGCAGGTGCTCTAGTGTCAACAACATAAAAGTCCAACATCATGTCACTTTCCTTGTATTTGCATTTGAAAGTGCATGTGCCTTTTACTGGGAGCTGTTCACCACCATAACCAGTCAGTCTGCGCGTGGTGGGCTGTAGCTCGCACTCAGATGTCAAGCTGCGGTACTTATTCAGAAGAATAATGTTTACTTGTGCACCAGTGTCTAGTTTGAACTTTAGCTTTGTGCCTTGTGTTCCTATCTCAATGTCAGCAAAGGCTTGCTCTGTCTCTGATATTTGACTTTTCTGTGTCACTGAATCAATAAACAGTTCATCAGCGTTTGACTCTTTGATTGACATTTCATATTCACTCACTGTGTGTACTGTTTTTCCACGGTAAGCTCTGCACACTTTTGCAAAGTGATTCCATTTTCCACATTCAGTACACTGTTTGCCTTTAGCTGGGCAATTTCCTTGTTCGCCATGCACTTTGTATCCACAATATCCACATGTTTTGGGGCGTTTTGAGTCTGTGTCGCTCTGTTTTGGAGTTATGTCTCTCTCTGTTCTAAAACGCGCTCTCTGCGCACCGGAGGTGTGCTTTGATGTCTGCCTGACTGCGTGCACTGCTTGTTCACGTGATGCGTTCGTGCTGCCGTGCGAAATGGTTTTCATCTGAGCCTGTGGTAGCTCGTGAGATCTGGCTATGTCGATAGCTTTGTCCAGCGTTACCTCAGACCCAACATTCAAAAGTTTCTCTCTCACTCGCGGTGAGTGTATTCCAAATACAATACAGTCCCTGACCATCTCATCCTTGTTTGCATGATCACAGTCTTTCACAAGCAGACGCAGCTCTGTCACAAACTGTTCAAAAGACTCGCTAGCTCCCTGTACTTTCTCATGGAATTTGTACCTAGCGAAAATCGTATTGGTCTTCGGCACAACATATGCTTCAAAACGATCGTAGTATGTTTTCAGTACCTTTGATTCAGCCTCGGTAAGTGTCCATGTGTTGTAAATATCTCTCCCTTTTTCACCGATCCAGAAGAGCAAGTAGCTGCATTTTCCCTCTTCTCCTCTGTCCTTCAGAGGACCCGTGAACATTAGCTCCACATGCTGTTTGAACTTACTCCATGCACCGGGTAAGTTTGTAGACACCCAGTCCATTCGAGGTGAAGGAACTCCAGAAAAATCCATCTTGTAAGACCTTTTACTCTGACACCATGTCTTGTTTTGCACGCTTTGTACAAAATAATAAAATGCAGTACTACAGGATATTTCTTAACGTAGCTCTTTATTAGATAGCAATAACTGGCATGTTCACGTATCGCCAACCAGAATCAAACTGACCATGAACTAACCATTTGGGTGGTCTTAACCAATCATAGCACAGTATGATATGGTGGTAAAATGCATCCAATTATAATTCAGTATGTTTACACATATGAATATTACAGTAACTTTTGACAACCGAAATAGGACCAGAAACGGAAGAAGAAGCGAGACACCCCACTTGCTGTTTATTCTGGTTCATAAACATCACAGAAACGATGCGTGCTCATCGATGGGGCAGATGTCCGTGTGTTGTTATGGTTCTGGAAGGTCAGATAGCTAGCAACAAGAAGCTGCCATGTGGGGAATCGTAGGCTCATTGTACATATTGTTATCGATACCATGTCTTGTTTTGAGATGTTTTGACTCTTGTCACGTCTATGCGAATAATGGCTAAAATTCACTAGCTAGCTAACCAAAACTGTAACGATGTATTTGAGAGACAAGTGCTCATTGTGCACATTTATTTATTAATTTCAATAAAACATTGAGGGGAAATATCGTTTAAATGATATCAACAATCCTTTGATTCTAAGCCAACCCAGCCTGTTTTGCTCCAACAGTTTTGTTGCTAAACAACCCGTCCGTCTATGAAAGTCAATTAACTAAGTAGACCAGACCCAGCTCCTATTGCATTGATGTCTATGCAAGACACACCCGGTTAAGTAGACCGTTACTGACTTTTTTTGCCTCCAATGGTAAACGGCCTGAGTAAACTCTTCATTTATCCACCATCTTTGATAGGACTACGGTAATTCGTCGAAGGCAGCACACACCTGTGTGAGGTCAAGGAACTTTGATTACAGATGTAAATACACAAGATGCCCACTAACCACGTATCAACCCCAGTTGCTGAATTTGGTTAGCTACACAGAAAAACCTTGAACCTTAAGGTTGAATTTCACATTTATTTAAACGTCTAATTTATCTCTGACAAACAACAAGGGAACAAGTCGATGCTCCAATCCTTGCTGCAACGATGGGAACAATACAAACACGCAGCTCTTGAGTATTTTATGGTGGTGTAGCGAACACAGTGTGAGGCACATGCTGGAAAGTCATTGAAATGTAGGTTAAACACACGCACACATTATTCTTAACTGACCTTTGGATTAGACACTAGATTGGATTAGATGTATTTGATACTATTTAATTTAATTTCCTAATACTTCTCTAATTTCTTAACCTGTCTATTTGCTTTCATTTTGGCAGAGGAACTGGGTATATCAGCATAAACCACAGCCCCCTCCTGTACTCCCTGATCACCCATGACTGCGTGGCCATGCACGTCTCCAACTCAATCAAGACGACACAACAGTGGTAGGCCTGATCACCAACGAGACCGCCTACAGGGAGGTGAGGGCCCTGGCGGAGTGGTGCCAGGAAAATACCCTCTCCCTCAAAGTCAACAAACTGAAGGGGCTGGTCGTGGACTTCAGGAGACAGCAGAGAGAGCAGGCCCCATCTAGTGTTCATGCATCTAACAGTCTAACTATTTACCCCATTGGCTTCTGTTTGATCTTTATTCACCTCTCCTGTCTGCACAGTCCTTTCAGCCTATCCTTCTCTTATTTGCTACGTGAGCGAGAGAGAGTGTGTGCGTGCATGAGTGTGTGATTCTTTGTGCCAGGGGTTAGGCACAGGTCGTTCCTCAACTGTAAACCCATGCCAACTGTGGTGTATGCAGCCAAGAGATAGACACATGACCACATGGGGATGGTAGTTCAGAGTGTACCATTGTCCAAGATACTTCATCTTTTCAAATCAAAGTTTATTTGTCACGTGCACTGAATACAACAGGTGTAGAACTTAGTGAAATGCTTACTTACAGGCTCTAACCAATAGTGCAAAAAAGGTATTAGGTAAACAAAAGGTAGGTAAAGAAAAAAAACTAAAAAGACAGGCTATATACAATAGCGAGGCTATAAAAAGTAGCGAGGCTACATACAGACACCGGAAACATGACATAATACACAACATAGACAAGAACAGTTCAAGGACAGAACTACATACATTTAAAAACAGCACACATAGCCTACATATCAATACATACACAATATATAGGTCAAATAGGGAGGAATAAGTTGATCATTAGCTAAAATGTTTGTTGTCTGGGATGAGATTCAAACTCTCAACATTTGGGTTGCTAGATGTTTATGTTATACGCCCACCCATCCAGCTACCCTACTTTCATGTTTGCCCTAAGTAACCATCTGTCTTACGCAACCATACTAAACATGACATGTCATACTAAATGGAGTGTCTTGGATTTACGTACAGAATAATCAAAATGCTCTTACCAGTTGTAACAAACAGTGTTCATGCATCTAACAGTCTATTTTATTCTGATACTATTTGACCCATTAGTTTATTTTCTATCCTTATTCAGTCTTCTTTCTGCACACTTACTGTGTGTAACGTGGGAAAAATATACAAAATACTATTCCTGAAGTCTAGGTCAGGATTTCCCAAACACCCAAGGCATACCGACCTTAACGTAGTAAAGTGGAACCCCTGACTGAACAAACAGAGCTGACTTAAATACTGTGGGTCACACCCCTAATCAACAATGAGCCACACCTGGGACGGACAGCCCAACAAGGCTACGTTCACAATATCAACAGTTCTACCCCGTATTTATGTATGGTTCAAAGTCTCTTTGTGCCGGTGCCAGAGGTTAGGCATAGGTTGTTCCTCAAGTTCAAACATATGCCTACTGGGGTGTGTGCAGTCAATATCACGGGGGATGGGATTTCACAGGATGTACCCTTGGCCAAGATACCTCACCACAAGTTAAGCCTTTAACTCCTCATAAACAACTCTGTTTTCTGAGACCAAAACAGACAACAAAAGTTTAATGCAAACTAGATTGAATATGCAACAGATAACGGAAATGCCTGATAAGAAAACCTCCCACAGATTGTGTTTGTCACTCACTACTCATTGAATTGACAAGCATGAACTACTTCCAGAACAGGTCCTGGTTCTCTGTGACTGAAGAGGTTTCCATATACAGTACCTCATCTTGACTTCTCAGTAGCCTCTCTCTTTTTTTCCACCTCATTATCTCTTCCCTATCTCCTGTGTTTCTTTTCTATTTCTTTCCTTTCTTGTTACCCTCACCCTCATTCTTGCTGTATTCCTCCTCATCTTCAAAATGTTTCCTCTCCCTCTCTCTTCCACTGCACTCCCTATCACCAGCTATTGAGAATGAATATATACTAATGTAAAAACAATTACAATCAAATACTAAATAATTCATTATTGCAAATCAACGTATAGTGAGTTGTGTCCGTCATGTGTTTCACTCTACATTTTCCTCTTCTGTCTCTGCTGCTAAAGCCACTTTCTACCACTAGAAATTCCAAGCATCTGCCTCTAACCCTAGGAAGCTCTTTGCCACCTTCTCCTCCCTCCTGAATCCTCCTCCCCCCCTCCTCCCTCTCTGCGGATGACTTCGTCAACCATTTTGAAAAGAAGGTTGACGACATCCGATCCTCGTTTGCTAAGTCAAACGACACCGCTGGTTCTGCTCACACTGCCCTAACCTGTGCTTTGACCTCTTTCTCCCCTCTCTCCCCAGATGAAATCTCGCGTCTTGTGACGGCCGGCCGCCCAACAACCTGCCCGCTTGACCCTATCCCCTCCTCTCTTCTCCAGACCATTTCCGGAGACCTTCTCCCTTACCTCACCTCGCTCATCAACTCATCCTTGACCGCTGGCTACGTCCCTTCCGTCTTCAAGAGAGCGAGAGTTGCACCCCTTCTGAAAAAACCTACACTCGATCTCTCCGATGTCAACAACTACAGACCAGTATCCCTTCTTTCTTTTCTCTCCAAAACTCTTGAACGTGCCGTCCTTGGCCAGCTCTCCTGCTATCTCTCTCAGAATGACCTTCTTGATCCAAATCAGTCAGGTTTCAAGACTAGTCATTCAACTGAGACTGCTCTTCTCTGTGTCACGGAGGCGCTCCGCACTGCTAAAGCTAACTCTCTCTCCTCTGCTCTCATCCTTCTAGACCTATCGGCTGCCTTTGATACTGTGAACCATCAGATCCTCCTCTCCACCCTCTCCGAGTTGGGCATCTCCGGCGCGGCCCACGCTTGGATTGCGTCCTACCTGACAGGTCGCTCCTACCAGGTGGCGTGGCGAGAATCTGTCTCCTCACCACGTGCTCTCACCACTGGTGTCCCCCAGGGCTCTGTTCTAGGCCCTCTCCTATTCTCGCTATACACCAAGTCACTTGGCTCTGTCATAACCTCACATGGTCTCTCCTATCATTGCTATGCAGACGACACACAATTAATCTTCTCCTTTCCCCCTTCTGATAACCAGGTGGCGAATCGCATCTCTGCATGTCTGGCAGACATATCAGTGTGGATGACGGATCACCACCTCAAGCTGAACCTCGGCAAGACGGAGCTGCTCTTCCTCCCAGGGAAGGACTGCCCGTTCCATGATCTCGCCATCACGGTTGACAACTCCATTGTGTCCTCCTCCCAGAGCGCTAAGAACCTTGGCGTGATCCTGGACAACACCCTGTCGTTCTCAACTAACATCAAGGCGGTGGCCCGTTCCTGTAGGTTCATGCTCTACAACATTCGCAGAGTACGACCCTGCCTCACACAGGAAGCGGCGCAGGTCCTAATCCAGGCACTTGTCATCTCCCGTCTGGATTACTGCAACTCGCTGTTGGCTGGGCTCCCTGCCTGTGCCATTAAACCCCTACAACTCATCCAGAACGCCGCAGCCCGTCTGGTGTTCAACCTTCCCAAGTTCTCTCACGTCACCCCGCTCCTCCGCTCTCTCCACTGGCTTCCAGTTGAAGCTCGCATCCGCTACAAGACCATGGTGCTTGCCTACGGAGCTGTGAGGGGAACGGCACCTCCGTACCTTCAGGCTCTGATCAGGCCCTACACCCAAACAAGGGCACTGCGTTCATCCACCTCTGGCCTGCTCGCCTCCCTAACTCTGAGGAAGTACAGTTCCCGCTCAGCCCAGTCAAAACTGTTCGCTGCTCTGGCACCCAATGGTGGAACAAACTCCCTCACGACGCCAGGTCAGCGGAGTCAATCACCACCTTCCGGAGACACCTGAAACCCCACCTCTTTAAGGAATACCTAGGATAGGATAAAGTAATCCTTCTAACCCCCCCCCCCCCTTAAAAGATTTAGATGCACTATGGTAAAGTGGCTGTTCCACTGGATATCATAAGGTGAATGCACCAATTTGTAAGTCGCTCTGGATAAGAGCGTCTGCTAAATGACTTAAATGTAAAATGTAAAATGTAAGATAGTGACCTTGGCCTTATCTGGTGCATAGGGACTGTGTCATAGACAATATTGTGTAAGCTCACATACAGATATAGTAACTTAATTTGATCACTCCTGTTGCTGAGAATTTTCCTGTACCGCAGGAAATTAAGATGAGCTTCGTGATTTACATACATTCACAGAAAACCCACACTAACACAATTATATTAACAGTACTGCACTTTTAATGTTGCCAACTTTTAATAGCCTGACCACTGATCAAGAAACATTATGGACTAAACATTCATTATTTTGCTATGACAATGCTGGTCAAATTAAGATTCTATATCTGTACAAATAGATAATAATACGTAACACAGTCAAAACACATGCTAGGAGTTAGGTTTGGATATGTTGTTATTATAGCAACAGGGAAGTAAAACTTGTGTGTTGTGGGTTAGATTCCCTCCTGACCCATATGCTGGGTAGGTGTCAACCAAGTTTCTATGGATAAAAGTTTCTGCTACATGACTACAATGTTATACTATGTTATAACATGTGTTATAAGCATTTGTGTTGGAGCATGAGTATGCAGGCTTTATTGAATTATCAAACACCACACTGTGATTAGCACATGAGCCATTTACATCTTAGCCCTGAGGGGGGCGATGTTGAGTGAGTAAAAAAATGTCTCCAACGTGGAGAGGTACTCCTCTGGGTGACAGCGTAGATGAGCAGCGTGCACAGACTCCTTCCACTTCCTGGTTTCCACAGCAATGCCCCGCTTCCTCCAGAAGTCGAGGACCGCCTCCATGGCGACGGGGTCGCACAGCGCGTTGTTCTCACAGAAGAAGAGCGCCGGGGCGGTGACGGGGCTGTTGTAGAAGACCTGGACTGCGTTGTCGTAGTAGTGCACCGTCTGGGACTTGAAGAGCCAGAAGTAGAGCAGAGCGGTGTATCGCACCAGGGGCTCGATACGAGGGAACAGGGTCTTGCCCAGGCCTGAGGCACACACATAGACACACACAGGTTATTTTATTTACCAGTCAAGGTTAATTACATTTTTTTTTAAATTCTGTCACACATCCACACACAAACTAACCCATACACACACCCACACACCGTCTCAGTAACAGATAACTCTCCTTTATCAGAGTAATAATCCAAACCGACAATCCTACCTCCTTTCCTTCCCCTCTCTCTCACCTGTAGCCATATGCTCCAGCGACCCGATCACCAGGCTGTCATAGACATGTCCTACGACCCGTTGGGCCAGGCCTGGGTACTTGTGTGGCTCCCTGACCATCTGGCTGAGAAGCTGGGAGAAAGTGTACCCGCTGATGGAGAAGGCGTGGACCAGAAGGGGGCTACCTTTGAAACACGGGTCGTCAAGGAGCTCCAGGACCTCGGCCCCATACTCCAGCCCCAGTGAGGCCACAGGAAGTGCCACACAGTGCTCTCCACCAATAGGATGTCCAGGCCGCGTTCCAGATAGAGGTCCCGGTACTTCACCATGGCCCCCGGTCGGGCGCCAAGCCACGGGAAAAGGAGGATGAGGGGACGGTGGGAGGAGGGCGAGGATGGAGAGAGGGATGGTACATCCAAAGCGGAATGGGTGAGAACTGAGGAAACGTCGTGGTGAGAGGGCAAGTCTGGGAGCAAGGGGGTGGAGAGGGAGTACGAGGGTGAGGGAAAAGGAGCGTCTAGATGTGAGGAGGTGGGGGAGATGGTGGGAGGAGAGGGGGATGGGATATCGCCCCCTGGTGTCCGGCTGGTGTAGTAGTAGGTGATGCTTCTGGTGACCCTCTGGGCTATGAACCGCCCCGCTCCCACTATCACAGACATGTCTGACCCCGAGTGGAAGTTACTGTGGTGAAGGAAATGGGGAAAGAATTAGAGCAGGATTGGAAGTTAAGTTACAGAGGGAGAAAACTGCCTGAGTGCCAGTCTGTGCCATCATGCCAACTCTTTGTCACTCATTGTCATGTTTGGCTTGACGATGACAGGTGTTGGCAAGACCACAAACAGATCTGGGACCAGGCCAGGAAATATGAGCAAAACAAAAAAATCTGAAATTCACTTGAGGCATAACCAATATACCTCAAATGAAATGAATGTATACCCTACGTACACAGTCATGTGTACCCAGACAAACATGTAAGGTTGTGGGATCCATCTTATGGGGATCAGGCTTGACTCTCATTTGGTTAGAGGGTGTAGATAGTAGTCTACAGATACAGACTCAGTTGGTTAGAGGGTGTAGATAGTAGTCTACAGATACAGACTCAGTTGGTTAGAGGGTGTAGATAGTAGTCTACAGATACAGACTCAGTTGGTTAGAGGGTGTAGATAGTAGTCTACAGATACAGACTCATTTGGTTAGAGGGTGTAGATAGTAGTCTACAGATACAGACTCATTTGGTTAGAGGGTGTAGATAGTAGTCTACAGATACAGACTCAGTTGGTTAGAGGGTGTAGATAGTAGTCTACAGATACAGACTCATTTGGTTAGAGGGTGTAGATAGTAGTCTACAGATACAGACTCATTTGGTTAGAGGGTGTAGATAGTAGTCTACAGATACAGACTCATTTGGTTAGAGGGTGTAGATAGTAGTCTACAGATACAGACTCATTTGGTTAGAGGGTGTAGATAGTAGTCTACAGATACAGACTCATTTGGTTAGAGGGTGTAGATAGTAGTCTACAGATACAGACTCATTTGGTTAGAGGGTGTAGATAGTAGTCTACAGATACAGACTCATTTGGTTAGAGGGTGTAGATAGTAGTCTACAGATACAGACTCATTTGGTTAGAGGGTGTAGATAGTAGTCTACAGATACAGACTCAGTTGGTTAGAGGGTGTAGATAGTAGTCTACAGATACAGACTCATTTGGTTAGAGGGTGTAGATAGTAGTCTACAGATACAGACTCAGTTGGTTAGAGGGTGTAGATAGTAGTCTACAGATACAGACTCATTTGGTTAGAGGGTGTAGATAGTAGTCTACAGATACAGACTCAGTTGGTTAGAGGGTGTAGATAGTAGTCTACAGATACAGACTCAGTTGGTTAGAGGGTGTAGATAGTAGTCTACAGATACAGACTCAGTTGGTTAGAGGGTGTAGATAGTAGTCTACAGATACAGACTCAGTTGGTTAGAGGGTGTAGATAGTAGTCTACAGATACAGACTCATTTGGTTAGAGGGTGTAGATAGTAGTCTACAGATACAGACTCATTTGGTTAGAGGGTGTAGATAGTAGTCTACAGATACAGACTCATTTGGTTAGAGGGTGTAGATAGTAGTCTACAGATACAGACTCATTTGGTTAGAGGGTGTAGATAGTAGTCTTCAGATACAGACTCATTTGGTTAGAGGGTGTAGATAGTAGTCTACAGATACAGACTCATTTGGTTAGAGGGTGTAGATAGTAGTCTACAGATACAGACTCATTTGGTTAGAGGGTGTA
Organism: Salvelinus namaycush; assembly: GCF_016432855.1. NCBI lineage: Eukaryota > Metazoa > Chordata > Actinopteri > Salmoniformes > Salmonidae > Salvelinus > Salvelinus namaycush. Next base: position 13,528,391 of record NC_052344.1, read on the forward strand.
GATAGTAGTCTACAGATACAGACTCATTTGGTTAGAGGGTGTAGATAGTAGTCTACAGATAGACTCAGTTGGTTAGAGGGTGTAGATAGTAGTCTTCAGATACAGACTCATTTGGTTAGAGGGTGTAGATAGTAGTCTACAGATACAGACTCATTTGGTTAGAGGGTGTAGATAGTAGTCTACAGATACAGACTCATTTGGTTAGAGGGTGTAGATAGTAGTCTACAGATACAGACTCATTTGGTTAGAGGGTGTAGATAGTAGTCTACAGATACAGACTCATTTGGTTTTATAGCTGCTTTCCACTTTTTCTTGTAATAATTGCTCAAACAGTCTGTGACTGCGGTTGTGGGAAACCTTTTTTGGGGGTGACCCGTTTTTATAGCACATGCCCCCCAAAAGGTCTGTGCACAGCCCTGCCTTGGACTGTATTAGACCTCAAAAAAGCAGTCTTACAGCAGTCTTAAATAAAGGTTAAATAAAAACACAAATACAGGTCCATTTTGATCAGAAACAGACATTTGTTAATATGCTCTACTACTTTATGCCAAATAACTTATATTAGGCAAATAATTAAATGGTTAAATAGCTCAGCATCTGTCATTTCAACATACCCAGTTTCACGCAACTTCTTCAAACAAAGCCAACGTCACACAGCAGGCAGCGTTCATAGCGTTCTGCAACTGTACCCCATGAAGAATTTGAGAATCCTCATAGCAGTTGAAAATCTGCCCTACTTCCACGGTCTTCTTTCTGCGAATTAACCTCTTTAATAGATTCGAGCATTCATCGAACCGTCCGTTATAAACGAACTCGGTAGGGTTGGAAATAACCACAACTTTCAAGATCCTGAGTTTATTCGATTCTGCGCCGCCCCAGTCCTTTCCGTGTCCTGGTTTTGCTCGTGCCCTTCGTTTCACCTAGTGGGCGCGCAAAAACAAACTGAACTGCATATTCACATGCGCATTGCCGTTTGCCGTTAAATGTCACGAGAGCCCAGGTCCGTTATCACGGTCCACGGACAGAAATAATATTATCGGACCTGTCTTTCCGTTGCATTTTAGTACTGTTTGAACTGTCATCATTACCTTGTAAATAATTGTACATCGATAACCTATTTATCATAGTTTCACAAATGGCATCGGGCTCGCGCCAATCTTGTACGAAAAGGCATGTTTGTTCGCTTGGCTGTTCGACAGAGGCAAATATTTGAAAAGAACAGCCTCTTCCTGCCAAGTATTTATTTTTTATTTTTTATTTAACCTTTATTTAACTAGGCAAGTCAGTTAAGAACAAATTCTTATTGTCAATGACAGCCTTGGAACAGTGGGTTAACTGCCTTGTTCAGGGGCAGAACGACAGATGTGTACCTTGTCAGCTCAGGGACTGTTACTGTGTGTTATTCTATTGGTCATGATGAGGGAACTTGCAACCTTTCGGTTACTAGTCCAATGCTCTAACCACTAGGCTACGCTGCCGCCCCAAGTATGACGGTTTCCTGACAAGTATGACAGCAGATCTGTGCTGAGGGGTCAACTGGAAAAGTAGGCCTCTGTCATGTCACCTGATTTGACCTTCCGTCGTCAAAAGTAGATAATAACACGACAGTATGCACACACCGCAGTACATGAGGCTGTTACTGTGTGTTATTCTATCATGATGAGGGATTGTTAGCAGACATGGAGAAAAGTACTTGTACTGTTCTAGATGCATACCAAAGCCATTCCCTGTGCTGCCACATGATGGTGTCAGACGCCAAGTACATTACTGTCAATTGTCGTCAAAGTGGAAGTTCAGGCCTAGTTTAAATATAGAAAGGATTTCTCCTTTCGTAAAGTAATGAGGAGTGGAGACTTAGTATTCACTTATCCTATCATTACCTCAAGGAAAGGAGGGTGGGTTACTGCATTTTTAGGGGATTTAAACAAGGCGTATGTCTCATCATTGGTAGAATTGTTGTTGTTCAGTTCTGGTCCTAGGGACCCACAAGGTATGCAGGCTTTTGACCGAGCCCAGTGTGTGTGGTCTAAACTCACATCAGAATGAAGTGCACACAGGTAGTCATGTCCATATGCAATACTCTTTCCGCTGCTTTGAAAGCAAGTGAAACTGAATTAATTCAACTCATTATAGAATGTTTTTTTAAATATAGCTACCTGGGCACACCCAACCTCTTAATTTCCATAGAAAAACACCAAGCCCGTAGTTACTGTTGCTAAGGAAAGAAAATCCCTCTTTGTCTAACCTTTAATCAATGATGATGTAATTAGCTCCATTATGTTAAAACCATTGACATACATTGTTATACTTCATTTTGAGATAATTTACTACTATAAGAATATATTGAAATTGGTTATAACATATGTAATGAGCTAATCATATTACCATTAATTAAAGGTTTATTTTGTGCCTTAGCTGAGGAGGGTCCCATGTACCTCAAAACCCCCATCCCACTTTATCACTCTACTCATTGGGTTTGCACCAGGGCCATGTGTGTTGTCAGTTGGATTGTGTGTATGTTGTCAGTGTATATTTTCAGTGGAGCTGTGTGTGTGTATGTCTGTTGTCAGTTTGATTGTGTGTCTGTTTCCAGTGGAGCTGTGTGTGTGTAGGTGTGTTGTCAGTTTGGCTGTGTGTGTGTGTTGTTATTCCGTGGCGTTGGTGTGTGTTTGGAAAGCCTGAGATTTCCTGTGCCAGACTCAGCAGGATCACTTTCAGGAGCAGTCAGGCAGATAAATGTCAGAGTCCCAGAAAACACCTCCTAGTCCCCCTGGGCAATGCCCCAGAAGTGCCCTCCTCGTGCTTTCACCCCACCTCACACACACACTCTCCAACAACAACCACACACACACACCCCCCAGCCACTCCCCCCGGACTCCCCTCAGCCCCCCCCTCCCCTTCAGCCCAGACCACCCAATGTTGCTGTCGCATATTCAACTAGACTTTTTCCCCCAGCAGTCATTGTTGCTCCATGGCCCCTATTGTTGAGAAAGAGAGGGGTGAGAGGTAGAACATTTGCCCTCTCTATTCTTTGGCTAGAGGGTCCACCCACAGAGGGGTGTGGAGATTCCACATTGGCTTCCTGCTTTCTATCCCTTTCTTTCCTGTCTTTCCTGTGTAATCTGTGGGAAATACATGTTTCTAATATGGTCATACAATGGGCAGGAGGTTAGGAAGTGCAGCTCTGTTTCCACCTCATTTTGTGGGCAGTGTGCACATAGCCTGTCTTCTCTTGAGAGCCAGGTCTGCATACGGCAGCCTTTCTCAATAGCAAGGCTATGCTCACTGAGACTGTACATAGTCAAACTTTCCTTAAGTTTGGGTCAGTCACAGTAGTCAGGTATTCTGCCACGGTGTACTCTCTGTTTAGGGCCAAATAGTATTATAATTTGTTCTGTTCTTTTGTTAATTCTTTCCAATGTGTTTTCTCATGATTTGGTTGGGTCTAATTGTGTTGCTGTCCTGGGGCTCTGTGGGGTCTGTTTGTGTTTGTGAACAGAGCCCCAGGACCAGCTTGCTTAGGGGACTCTTCTCCATGTGCATCTCTCTGTAGATGATGGCTTTGTTATGGAAGGTTTGGTAATCTCTTCCTTTTAGGTGGTTGTAGAATTGAACGGCTCTTTTCTGGATTTTGATAATTAGAGGAATCTGCCTAATTCTGCGCTGTATGCATTATTTGGTCATTTACGTTGTACACAGAATATTTTAACAGAATTCTGCATGCAGAGTCTCAGTTTGGTGTTTGTCCCATTTTGTGAATTCTTGGTTGGTGAGCGGATCTCTCTCTCTATGCAACATTCTACCTATTTTCCTTTGTCTTTCTGCCTGTCTCTCTCATCCCCTTTCCTCTCTTTTGGCTTTTCACTCTCTGTATCTCTCCCTTCTTCTCTGTACAGACTCCAATCTCTATTTGTCAAATAACTAGATCCCTCTTTCTCCAGTCTATGACAAGTCTGTCACGCCCTGACCTTAGATATCTCTGTTTTTCTATATATTTTGGTTAGGTCAGGGTGTGACTAGGGTGGGTACTCTAGTTTTTGTATGTCATGGGGTTTTTGTATGTCTATGTTGGCCTGATATGGTTCCCAATCAGAGACAGCTGTTTATCGTTGTCTCTGATTGGGGATCATATTTAGGTAGCCATTTTCCTCATTTGTGTTGTGGGATCTTGTCTATGTATTGTTGCCTTAGTGCACATCCGCAGCTTCACATTTCATTTGGTTGTTTGTTGTTTTGTTAGGTGAGTTTCAGTTTATTAAAATAATGTGGAACTCTACTCTCGCTGCGCCTTGGTCTCATCATTATGATGAACGTGACAATGTCCCCTCTCTTGCTCTATCGATCACCTATCATTCATATGAAACAGTCTGTCTAATCCCCCTGGGCTATACAACCTAATGTATTAAACATACACTCATTGATCAGGCAACATCCCACAGGAATAGACTCATTACACTTGCATTCCTGTACTGCCAAAAACTGGGTGTCATTTGTGTTTCAATCAATTAATCAATCAATTAAATTATATTTAAATGCCATCCTCAAAATCCAGTGTTGACTTGGGCAGGAGCTCACCGGAGCTGAGTACCGGCACCTAAATATTCTACTGCTTGAGCTCCTCTTCCTCTTATAGAATATTAGCTCAAACGTATTGTGGAGCTCCCGCACCTAAATATCAACAGTACCAGCATCCAACATGGATACCAGCACCTATTCCTGTCCAAGTCAAGCACTGTCAAAATCCATGTACTGTAGATGTCATTTCATCCTCAAAAGTGAGCATAATCGCCTGATTTGAGGTTTTCAATATAGAATGTTCGGTGTCCTTCAATGAGTGAATAGTGTATACCCGTGAGGTATCCCTCTATCTTGTCACTCCAATGGAAATCAGTATGGCCACCAAAGTCATCTCTATTGGCCATCTAACAGCATCTACCAGCTATCTGCTACCTGCTACTAGAATGCATTATAACCAGGGTTTCAATAAAAAATTAACACCCACCAGATTTTGGCATTGGCGGGTAAAATGTCTATTTCACTCGCATTTGTGAATAAAAAAATTGTCAAGTATGATCACATTTATAGTAAAATAAATGTTAATTTTACCTTTATTTAACTAGGCAAGTCAGTTAAGAACAAATTCGTAATTACAATGATGGCCTAACAAAAGGCCTCCTGCGGGGATGGGGGCTGGGATTCAAAATAAAACATAAATAAAATATAAATATAGGACAAAACACACATCACAACGAGACAACACAACACTACATAAAGAGAGACCTAAGACAACAGCATAAGGCAGCAACACATGACAACACAGCATGGTAGCAACACAACATAACAACATGGTAGCAGCACAAAACATGGTACAAACATTATTGGCCACAGACAACAGCACAACGGGCAAGAAGGCAGAGACAACAATATATCACACAAAGCAGCCACAACTGTCAGTAAGTGTCTATGATTGAGTCTGAATGAAGAGATTGAGATAAAACTGTCCAGTTTGAGTGTTTGTTGCAGCTCGTTCCAGTCGCTAGCTGCAACGAACTGAAAAGAGGAGCGACCCAGGGATGTGTGTGCTTTGGGGACCTTTAACAGAACGTGACTGGCAGAACGGGTGTTGTATGTGGAAGAAGAGGGCTGCAGTAGATATCTCAGACGGGGGGAGTGAGGCCTAACAGGGTTTTATAAATAAGCAAATGCTGCGGTCAAAGTATTTCTGCCGTTTTGTTTCGTAGCTGGTTAATTAATCGCACAAAGTCAAAGAACTACGAATCCTATGTAGCACTTCGCGCTGCAACACTGCCTGGCTGTGCGCACGTGAAGAGCTGAGTGACATATTCATTTTTAGAAGCGCTGCGCACATGCATAAAAATTGGTCTAATTTACTTGAAACGAAAGTGTACTGAAGTGAGACTTTGTTGTTGTGTTTCTCGGCTATTTACAATGTTTTGTTCACAAGTTAGGTTGTTTTTCTATGTTTGAGTTTTAAATGCTAGGGAAGAGAAGACCACGCTTCTACTAATGTTTTGTCTCATCTGTGATATTTTGGTTAAAAGACTCAGGTCACAAAACATGTGATTAAACTGGGTGGTTCGAGCTCTGAATGCTGATTGGCTGAAAGCCGTAGTATGTCCAGGCACTCTGTGTTGTGTCGTGGGTAGGAACAGCTCTTAGCCATGGTATATTGGCCATATGCCACATCCCCTCAGGCCTTATTGTTTAAATATACCACATTAGTTACTTCTTACTAGTAATACATTTATTGTTTTAGAAACATTACAAAGCATGTTCATCAATTTTCTTTGTGTTTTGGTGTAATTATTGCACCCCAAAAATATTTTGGCTGGTACTTGCCACAGTGGCTAGTGGACCAAAAAGTTTATTTGAAGCCCTGATTATAACACATACGTATACACACAATTAAGCGTATACCAGTACACACACTCTCACATACACTTGCACACAGTACATTAGAACATACATGCACATAAGAACATCTCTCTCTCTCTCCCCATCTTTCTGTATGTTATCTCTCTCTCCCCATTTCTCTCTCCCTCTCTGTATGTTATCTCTATCTCTCTCCCCTTCTCTCCCTCTCTGTATGTTATCTCTCTCCACATCTCTCTCTCCCTCTCTGTATGTTATCTCTATCTCTCTCCCTCTCTGTATGTTATCTCTCTCCCCATTTCTCTCTCCCTCTCTGTATGTTATCTCTATCTCTCTCCCCTTCTCTCCCTCTTTGTATGTTATCTCTATCTCTCTCCCCATCTCTCTCTCCCTCTCTGTATGTTATCTCTCTCTCTCCCCATCTCTCCCTCCCTCTCTATGTTCTCTCTCTCTCCCCATCTCTCTCTCCCTCTCTATGTTATCTCTCTCTCTCCCTATCTCTCTCTCCCTCTCTGTATGTTATCTCTATCTCTCTCCCCATCTCTGTATGTTATCTCTATCTCTCTCCCCATCTCTCTCTCCCTCTCTGTATGTTATCTCTATCTCTCTCCCCCTCTCTGTATGTTATCTCTATCTCTCTCCCCATCTCTCTCTCCCTCTCTGTATGTTATCTCTATCTCTCTCCCCCTCTCTGTATGTTATCTCTATCTCTCTCCCCATCTCTCTCTTCCTCTCTGTATATTATCTCTCTCTTCCTCTCTGTATGTTATCTCTATCTCTCTCCCATCTCTCTCTTCTTCTCTGTATGTTATCTCTATCTCCCCATCTCTCTCTTCCTCTGTATGTTATCTCTCTCTCCCCATCTCTCTCTTCCTCTGTATGTTATCTCTCTCTCCCCATCTCTCTCTCTCTCACACACACACACACACACACACACACACACCACACACACACACACACCTTACCCTTCTAGACCACAACAACAACAGAATGATAACATAAAAACAGACCTACTTCAACAGCATCATAACACTACTGAAATAGTTCCATTACAAAAGCGTATGTTATCCTGTGTTGTAAGAAAAGGAACAGAGGGAAGGGGCAGTGGAACTATAGTGGAGCTATAGATGGCACAGCTAATATGGACTGTTCGACTCCATTGTTTCCTTCAAACAAAGCAACTTTATGAACCTCACAGGCTGCCATTGTTTTATAGTGTCCGGATGCAAGGAGCCTAGGGACGGGTCGGAGAGAGAGTGAACACACACACACACTGCCTATTCTCTGGGGAAAACGCCTGTCTACCTCCTCTGTTCTAAAGACACCAGTCATTGTCAGGCAGTAGAATCCCCCCAACACGCACAACAACTCCATCAGATACCAATCACAAGAACATACCATAGGCCAAAGGGGACTTCCATATCTCAGCAAAGGTTATTGTGTGTCAATGGGTTATGTTGTTGTCTTCAGAAAGTGTTAAAGAAATTTAATTCCTATGTGTTTATCAACCAATTCAATTAAAACACTCTGCCCATACATACGAATTTATAAGATACTTATCAGCATAAAATGGACAGAAACCAGTCTCAAAATCAATCAATCAATAGCGTTTATTCTCGAGAGTACTGATCATAGTACAATTTACATCAGGTTATATAATAAAGATGATGTCATAGGTTTTAATGTCGATCCTCCTCTCAGATACAATGGCAGTACAGTTAGCGTTCTCATCACTGTCTGCCACCTGTTAAATAATCTGCCACCAACCCAAGGTCTTTCCCCTCCCTGGGTAGACACATCATTCAAGCCTGTCTGAAGATAAACCCATTCTTTCTAACAAGGAACACATTACATTCAGCATTATGATTATAATAAGATTCATTCATACAGTAACATAGTAGTATTCTGTAGCGTTCTCATTCTGTTTAATTCTAAGTCAAATGTATACATATTTTAGTCATTATTCACAAAAATCCCATAACAGAATGTCAGTGCCTTGGTCAACTGTTCAATACATCTTCATACTGTACATACTGTAGATGTGTGTTGGGATTGGATTATGATCGTTGTTAGAGCCATGGTGTAGGCCTAAACACACACACACACACACACACACACACAGGCAGATCAATGCTTGAGAACAAGTTCTCATTTACAATTGCGACCTGGCCAAGATAAGGCAAAGCAGTGCGACACAAACAACAACACAGTTACACATGGAATAAACAAGCATACAGTCAATAACACAATAGAAAAAAAGAAAGTCTATATACAGTGTGTGCAAATGGTGTGAGGAGGTAGACAATAAATAGGCCATAGTAGCGAAATAATTACAATTTAGTAGATTAACACTGGAGTGATAAATGAGCAGATGATGATATGGAAGTAGAGATACTGGTGTGCAAAAGAGCAGAAAAGTAAATAAAAACAATATGGGGATGAGGTAGGTAGATTGGGTGGGCTATTTACAGATGGACTATGTACAGCTGCAGCGATCGGTTAGCTGCTCAGATAGCTGATGTTTAAAGTTAATGAGGGAAATATAAGTCTCCAGCTTCAGCGATTTTTGCAATTCGTTCCATTCACTGGCAGCAGAGAACTGGAAGGAAAGGCGGCCAAAGGAGGTGTTGGCTTTGGGGACGACCAGTGAGATATACCTGCTGGAGCGCGTGCTACGGGTGGGTGTTGTTATCATGACCAGAGAGCTGAGATAAGGCGGAGCTTTACCTAGCATAGACTTATAGATGACCTGGAGCCAGTGGGTCTGGCGACGAATATGTAGCGAGGGCCAGCCGACTAGAGCATACAGGTCACAGTTATACCTAGACACGAAAGCTCATACCACAATAGACAGCAACATCAAAGATTTCCGCACCCTCACAGACGTTCAGTGGTGGGTGGGCTGGCGGCCATGTTGGATATACCATTTGGAATCTTCAATTAATTTGATGTTCATCAGTAGTGCGTTCAACAAGGCATAGGTCTGTGGAACGTTAGCTAACGTTAACATTCTGGATTGTTCAATCAAACTGTTCAACAGTAGCGACTAGAACTAGCTAATAAAAGCTGAAACAGTTCATGTTGAACAATTACCTGTAATGTTTTGTATGGCACAACAGATTAGCCTGAACTAGTGAACACAATTAATGTGTCGTACTATTCAACTTCAAGGGGTATTATTCAACAATACAAATCAGCATAGCCATTTTTTTAGGAGACCTCAAAGCCGCTACCATAACTGGAATAGAACTAGCACCTCATATCACGCCTGGGCAAAGGTCAAGTGGTAAGAATAGAAAGGTGGCTCAAGGTCAAATCCGTTATTGAGACAATAATATGTCAAAAGGGACCGAACCGGGAAGGAATTCAGCATGGAGGAGACCTGGCTGTTCAGGAAATTATGCTTCCTTGGGCTGTGAACCTCTGATTGTTTCTATATTTAGTAAATTCCTGAGGATCTACAGACGGGACAGAAACAATCATCTGGGGAATGTTGGGCTTCACAATGACATTTCTGATTGGACATCTTAGATCTCAGATTGGCATCAAAGATAAGTCGGCCAGAGTTTGAGAAATGGACATTTCTGAATCATGTCAAAGGTGAACTTCACAGACCTGGAGGCATGACATAATGTGAGGGTTTAGTGTGGTGTGTGTGTGTGTGTTTGAAACTGGATAGCAGACCAAAAGTCCCTGCAAGGATAGTAAAACAAGTAAAAATGCTCCCTCGTGGGGACATTTCCCATGTCTCCATGAGGACAAAGGCTATTTTAAGCTTAGGGGTTAGGTTTTCAATTAAGGTTAGGTTTAAGGTTAGGAGTAGGTTTAGGGTTTGGGTTACAGGTTAAGGTTAGGGTTAGGGTTATGGTAGGGTTAGGGAAAATAGGATTTTGAATGGAAATTAATTTTAGGTCCCCACGAGGATAGAAGAACATAACGTGTGTGTGTGTGTGTGTGTGCATGCATGCTTGATTATGTTCAATAGAGTACAGTCGTGGCCAAAAGTTTTGAGAATGACACAAATATTAATTTTCGCAAAGTCTGCTGCCTCTGCATATACTATTAATTTTCGCAAAGTCTGCTGCAATTTGCATATACTCTAGAATGTTATGGAGAGTCATCAGATGAATTGCAATTAATTGCAAAGTCCCCCATTTGCCATGCAAATGAACTGAATCCCCCAAAAACATTTCCACTGCATTTCAGCCTTGCCACAAAGGACACATCATGTCAGTGATTCTCTCGTTAACACAGGTGTGAGTGTTGACGAGGACAAGGCTGGAGATCACTCTGTCATGCTGATTGAGTTCGAATAACAGACTGGAAGCTTCAAAAGGAGGGTGGTGCTTGGAATAATTGTTCTTCCTCTGTCATTCATGGTTACCTGCAAGGAAATGTGCTGTCATCATTGCTTTGCACAAAAAGGGCTTCACAGGTAAGGATATTGCTGCCAGTAAGATTGCACCTAAATCAACCATTTATCGAATCATCAAGAACTTCAAGGAGAGCGGTTCAATTGTTGTGAAGAAGGCTTCAGGGCGCCCAAGAAAGTCCAGCAAGCTCCAGGACCATCTCCTAAAGTTGATTCAGCTGCGGGATCGGGGCACCACCAGTACAGAGCTTGCTCAGGAATGGCAGCAGGCAGGTGTGAGTGCATCTGCACGCACAGTGAGGCGAAGACTTTTGGAGGATGGCCTGGTGTCAAGAAGGGCAGCAAAGAAGCCACTTCTCTCCAGGAAAAACATCAGGGACAGACTGATATTCTGCAAAAGGTACATGGATTGGACTGCTGAGGACTGGGGTAAAGTCATTTTCTCTGATGAATACCCTTTCCGATTGTTTGGGGCATCTGGAAAAAAGCTTGTCCGGAGAAGACAAGGTGAGCGCTACCATCAGTCCTGTGTCATGCCAACAGTAAAGCATCCTGAGACCATTCATGTGTGGGGTTGCTTCTCAGCCTAAGAACACAGCCATGAATAAAGAATGGTACCAACACATCCTCCGAGAGCAACGTCTCCCAACCATCCAGAAACAGTTTGGTGACGAACAATGCCTTTTCCAGCATGATGGAGCACCTTGCCATAAGGCAAAAGTGATAACTAAGTGGCTCCGGGAACAAAACATTGATATTTTGGGTCCATGGCCAGGAAACTCCCCAGACCTTAATCCCATTGAGAACTTGTGGTCAATCCTCAAGAGGCGGGTGAACAAACAAAAACCCACAAATTCTGACAAACTCCAAGCATTGATTATGCAAGAATGGGCTGGCATCAGTTAAGATGTGGCCCAGAAGTTAATTAACAGCATGCCAGGGCGGATTGCAGAGGTCTTGAAAAAGAAGGGTCAACACTGTAAATATTGACTATTTGCATCAACTTCATGTAATTGTCAATAAAAGCCTTTGACACTTATGAAATGCTTGGAATTATACTTCAGTATTCCATAGTAACATCTGACAAAAATATCTAAAGACACTGAAGCAGCAAACTTTGTGGAAATTTATATTTGTGTCATTCTCAAAACTTTTGGCCACGACTGTACACTGTCAAAGTGTGTGTGCATGTACATTAGCTTGCTAATACATTTGTGTCTGTTGTGTGGGATTGAGTGTACTAGACATTCTTGCCCGACTAACTATCTAGTGGCCAGTGTCCACACTGTAGAGAGACTCTCCTAATGAACAATTTGCTCAGTGAGGTGTGACCACAGGCATTGTCACAGAGCTTCACACTGGACTACTTATGCAGGGGGTTAGGGGCAGAAAGAGAGACGGGAGGGAGAGAAAGAGGGAGGGAGAAGAGAGGCTGACAGAGGAGAGTGAGCAAGAAGAGAGAGAACGAGAGAGAGGGAGCCAACAAGAGTACGAGAGGGAGAGTGAGAGAGAGAATAGAAGAGAGAGAATAGGAGGGAGCGAGAGAGTGAGATAGAGTGAGTGCCTGGAACACACATCCACACACATTCACACACACAGGGAGACGGTCCTCTGCTGCAGCTCCCTGCTGGATTTAGTGGATTCACAATCTCTTCCCTTTCACGTGTGGTGGGTGAGTGGCTCTTTTTCATTCTGAACACTTTCGATGGTGTGTGTGTGTGCTTGTGTGTGTAGTTTATGATCCTCATGTATAGAGAAAAGGGGTAAAGAGCTGTTAGAGATTGACACACACACCGTCACCGAGACAACACACTCTTCCTCTACAGCCTTTATAGGTAGACTCTCTCACTCTTACAGAAAAACACAATTTCTACAAGCTCACATTTGAGGGTGTGGATTCAGCTGCTCAATCTCTCCAGATGACACGACACACACTCTTCTATTACAGCCTTTATAGGTAGACACACACACACACACCTGTGTAGACAAGCAATCCCAGGCATACATTAACACACACACACACACGGAGGCAGCAGCTGAGGCTGTTTGACTAGCATCAGGAGGAGGGACGGAATCATTCTGGGCTAAATCTGCAGCACAGCCATGGTCAGCAGTGTGTGTGCCTGTGTTACTGTATGCCTGGGATTGCTTGTCCACATAGGTGTGTGTGTGTGTACATTCTGATGAATTTATGAACGTGTATGTATACTGTAGAAATTCATGGCGTTCATGTCATCATGTGAGCCAGTGAATACTATAGGCGCGTGTATTGGAGTCTATACAAACATCCTCCACCTCTATAGCATGACAGTGTGTGTGTGTGTGTGTGTGTGTGTGTGTGTGTGTGTGTGTGTGTGTGTGTGTGTGTGTGTGTGTGTGTGTGTGTGTGTGTGTGTGTGTGTGTAAAGCACATATGTACCATTAGGATCAGCGGTAGCAGCACTTTGGTAAAAGCAGCATAGCAGACCACTAAAGCCCGTCACATCACGGGATTAGCAAGACGTCTTTTGCTACGGTCGTCACCATGGCAAAGCTAGTCAGTGGAACGCTGGTGTCTTAGTGGGTGACGCTTGTCATAGGCAGGTTCGTCACATTCATTGACTCAAAGGCTAAAACTAACGTTGGTGTGATGTTCTAATAACTAGGTATTCACAGGCAGGTAGGCTATAGTTCACTCTGTCAGTAGTAAGGGCAGGGGGGAAATGGGATACCAGAGAAAGGCTGGATGAACATAGGATCTATGATCAAGCAGGTTGAATGGTTGAATACGTCATGGGGGAACAGTAATCAGATTAGGTGAATACCTGAGATGTAATATAACTCTTTGGGGAGTATAAACAGCTTCTGTTCTTACTTAGATACTAATGTTAATCGAGCAAATTTCAGTCATGATCCGAGATGAACCTAATTACATTTGATAGACCACAGATGGCAAGATGTTTAGTTGTTCATTTTAGTGTGACACCTGATCAGATTGAAGTACCACTGGATGAAATAGGAAATAGGGGGGTGTTGTCTCCTCTAGCTGCCATGACTCTGACTCCTCTGGACCTGGGCAGTCGTGTTTCAGACCTGTTGGATCCTAGCCTGGACAACCATCCAGGAACACAGGAGTGGTCACAGTCAATAACCACTGGGGACTATTGACCGTGACTGCCCGGCAATGCCAAATCCATTCTCTGACATACTGCATCTGCAGGCTGGGGTCAACTCCACCTCAACTCAATTCAACTGACCCTGTAGAAATAGGAGAGTTTACCATTATTTTCAATTAAGATTTTATCTGACTCATGGATTGGATTTGAAGTTGGAATGAAATTACCTCAATTTGGACTATGAAGCATTCAAGCTTCAATGACATACAACACCAGGTATTTTCCTAAAATGACAGCCAAACATTGGTTAGCTTGGTTTCAGAAAGACAAGCAGTGATGTGGAAAATTAGATGGTTGTAGATCCTCACTCTGAGTCAACAACATCCGGGCTGCCAGACTTTAATATGGACCCCCATGTTTTACGTCAACAACATCCGGGCTGCCAGACTTTAGTATGGACCCCCATGTTTTACGTCAACAACATCCGGGCTGCCAGACTTTAATATGGACCCCCATGTTTTACGTCAACAACATCCGGGCTGCCAGACTTTAGTATGGACCCCCTTGTTTATGTCAACAACATCCGGGCTGCCAGACTTTAGTATGGACCCCCTTGTTTTACGTCAACAACATCCGGGCTGCCAGACTTTAGTATTGACCCCCTTGTTTTACGTCAACAACATCCGGGCTGCCAGACTTTAGTATGGACCCCCATGTTTTACGTCAACAACATCCGGGCTGCCAGACTTTAGTATTGACCCCCTTGTTTATGTCAACAACATCCGGGCTGCCAGACTTTAGTATTGACCCCCTTGTTTTACTTCAACAACATCCGGGCTGCCAGACTTTAGTATTGACCCCCTTGTTTTACGTCAACAACATCCGGGCTGCCAGGCTTTAGTATGGACCCCCATGTTTTACGTCAACAACATCCGGGCTGCCAGACTTTAGTATGGAACCCCTTGTTTTACGTCAACAACATCCGGGCTGCCAGGCTTTAGTATGGACCCCCATGTTTTACGTCAACAACATCCGGGCTGCCAGACTTTAGTATTGACCCCCTTGTTTTACGTCAACAACATCCGTGCTGCCAGACTTTAGTATGGACCCCCATGTTTTACGTCAACAACATCCGGGCTGCCAGACTTTAGTATGGAACCCCTTGTTTTACGTCAACAACATCCGGGCTGCCAGACTTTAGTATGGAACCCCTTGTTTTACGTCAACAACATCCGGGCTGCCAGACTTTAATATGGACCCCCATGTTTTACGTCAACAACATCCGGGCTGCCAGACTTTAGTATTGACCCCCTTGTTTTACGTCAACAACATCCGGGCTGTCAGACTTTAGTATTGACCCCCTTGTTTTACGTCAACAACATCCGGGCTGCCAGGCTTTAGTATGGAACCCCTTGTTTTACGTCAACAACATCCGGGCTGCCAGACTTTAGTATTGACCCCCTTGTTTTACGTCAACAACATCCGGGCTGCCAGACTTTAGTATGGACCCCCATGTTTTACGTCAACAACATCCGGGCTGCCAGACTTTAGTATGGACCCCCTTGTTTTACGTCAACAACATCCGGGCTGCCAGACTTTAGTATGGACCCCCTTGTTTTACGTCTAGATCATTATCTGAGTAACAATGTAAAACATGGTCCTGAAGAAGCCATTTCATACTTGGATACAATCATTGATTGAACTGATCAGGGCAAACGTGAAATGTTTTGTTTTGAAATAGTCTAGCTTTTAGAATAATATATTTGATCATTATGAAATACTTATACAATAAATGAAGTGTACTAGTATGCAAATATTAGACAGATACTGTACTGTGAAATACTGAGGAAAAATCGTAATATTCAGTCAAATGTAGGATAAAATTCTGGATAATAATGTCTCATTATTTCTCAACAATCGCCAGGAAGGAAAGCAGGAGTATTACCCATAGGGACGCTTCTCCAGACACAGATCAAGCCTAGTCTGGGATCAAAAAGGATTCGCAATGGAGATTCTCCACGGAAAGCACTTTTTAGTCCAAGACTAGTCTTAATCTTAATACTTTCAGATAATAATGTTTCTACCTTCAAATGAAGTGTCGGCCACCTACATGACTGAATAAATCCGTACCAGCTAAAGATGACGTGGCCAGTTTGATTCAGTCTGTTTTATTGACATTCCTGTCCAGACCCAAGGCCAGTGAAGTGTGCTAGATAGGATGAAGCCATAGAGACTGGGGTGTCAGGGCTTCGTTAATATAGCCCTACTCACTCTCCAACTCGCTCACGCTGAATTATTTCTGAAGGCACTGTACAAACACACACTTTAGCAAATCTGAGACGTGCACGAACATCAGTCCATTACCAAGGAGTGTGAAACATCAATCCCTGTGCCTTCATGAGACTATGGTCAACCTGTTAAACATAAGTGGTGTCGCCCAGAGTCAAGTCATCTCCATTTGGGAATCCTCTCAAATCCAGCAGAAATCCATTTAAACCCTACAGGGAGGACAAGAGTCCACACCTCTAATTCACTGGACACCCTTCAGCCCCTCTCTCTCTCTCTCATAAACCTAACCAATATTCTTAATTTAAAATCACTTCATTAGTGTTAAAAGGCTGTTGAAGGACCGGTCTCCAATCAGATATCCATCTCTATCCTCTCAGTACCACAGCGGTCACACAGCAGACCACTAAAGCCGGAGAAGTCCAACATAAGTCCTGGAGATGAATGTAAATGACAGAATAATGCTGATAATCCTCATGGGGAATAGTGTGTTTGAGGATGTGATGTGATTGGCATGGTGATGGGTGGTGGTTAAGAGAGTGGGTGAGGGTACACGCACACGTATGGAAGTGCACGCCTCACACATACACGCACGAACACACACATACACACACAAAAGGAGAGATTTAGCAATAGACTGAGTGAAGCATTAGAGAGAATAGAAAGGAGGTAGTGGACTGTCATGAAGTCAGAATGCAACATGTCTGTCTCTCTCTCTATATATCTCCTCTCCTTCCACTATCTATATTTCACCCTCTCTCTCGCTCTCCGTCTATATCCCCCTGTCGTGACGTGACTTCCAACCCTCTCTCTCCTTCTCTCTTTCCATCTATATCCCCCTGTCGTGACGTGACTTCCAACCCTCTCTCTCCTTCTCTCACTCTCTCTCTCTCTGCTCCATTGAGCACAGTGCAGTGGGACAGGACCTGTCTTTGTCAGGTGCAGTGGAACAAAACACCAGTGAAGAAAGAGAAGGCTTGTAAATTTTCCCACAGACACGTTTATCTTATTTTATCTCATTCTCTCTTTCCAGTTGTTCTGCTGCATGTCAGGAAAGACAGAGGGCTCCCTAACAGACCCCCTGTTATCTGAAAGTGGGCTGTCTATCTTCCTATATAGGCTTATTAGGGATGTACCATGTGGGTTAAGGGGGGGGGGGGGGGGGGGGGGTATATTTAACTCTGCTCTCTATGAAAGGCATAGACACTAATTAGTCAGGTAATCTTCTGACTGAAACAGGGAGCTGGCATGCCTGTGTAATTGATAGTGAGGGAAGTGAAATTTGAGAATGTTAGCCAAGTTAAATTATGCATAATCCCCCTTGTGTAAATAATTGATCAATATGTGTCAAATTGAACAAAACCCCAATCAGTGTTTTTCTCAAGCTTAATAGCTAATTGGAATGGTTTATTTAGCGTGAAACTAAAAAGGCAATGTGTTTCTTCTGAAGAACGGAATGTCACAACAAATATCTACATTTTCTACAAAGACAGCAATAAGTACCGTTTATTTGCCTTTCTGTAACACACCAAGAATTTACTAACTCTGGCAAAAGGTTTTAACGTCTTGGGGGCTTTGGTGTGTGTGTGTGTGTGTGTGTGTGTGTGTGTGTGTGTGTGTGTTGCACACACTCATGACTATGTATGTGGGTGGACGTGGGTGGGTCTCTAAGTACAACCATTCCTCAATGTAAATGTATTTCAAGCATATACACAGAAGGCAGTAATGTGTGGGCAGTTGTATGTTTCTGAGTGTGCCCCTCAGCACCACTACTCATGCCTCAGTATCCAGCCAACTACCCCAGGCAGGCTCAGAGAGGTAGTGAGGCCCACTAAGGTCAACACTACATGGGGCACAGAGACAGGGTCAAGTCCCTGAATGTCCTGCAGAGAGATCAGGCCTAGGATAGTGCTATTAAAAGGTGATTGATATGTTTGTGTTATGAGCTACACTTGAGAGAGAGAGATGTAGCATAGGACAGAGTAACAGAGAGAGAGAGAGAGATGTAGCATAGGACAGAGTAACAGAGAGAGAGAGATGTAGCATAGGACAGAGTAACAGAGAGAGAGAGATGTAGCATAGGACATAGTAACAGAGAGAGAGAGAGAGAGATGTAGCATAGGACAGAGTAACAGAGAGAGAGATGTAGCATAGGACAGAGTAACAGAGAGAGAGAGAGAGATGTAGCATAAGACAGAGTAACAGAGAGAGAGAGATGTAGCATAGGACAGAGTCACAGAGGGAGAGATATATAGCATAGGACAGAGTAACAGAGAGAGAGAGATGTAGCATGGGACAGAGTAACAGAGAGAGATGTAGCATAGGACAGAGTCACAGAGAGAGAGGTATGGGGAAATAAATGGAGAGGTGTAAAGGAGTGAAGGAGATAGAGGGGGAGGTACTGAAAAGGGGTGAGAGATGAAAAAGCAGAGGAATATATTTGCAGGGAAAGTGAAAGAAGGAAAGAGCTAGATGAAGAGCAGGAGAGAGTAAATGGCTGATTGTCTTGAATACTGATGTTATTATCTCACTACAGGAAAACACACTCTTACTCAAGCAGAGGGTTTCTCCCCGTTTTAAAGAACAAATCAAACTGGGAATGAAAGAAAGCAGGGGAGAGTTGGAGGGAGGTGGGTTGAAACACAACTTCAGGTTGTTCTCAATGGAAAATTCCATCGGTGCTCCAATCTCTTCACTGAGGCAACTGGGCAGAGACTTTGAACCACCCGTTCCTCCCCTTCAAGAAAAGAGTTCCCATTCCATTTCTATACAGAGGACGGACCCCCCCCCCCCCCCCACACACACACACACACACACACATTATGTAAAAGTTAGCGCTAACTAAAGTGCTGAGAAAATACATGACATCTGGAAAGTCTCTTTTGTGATTGGTCAGAAGAATATTTCATGTTTGGTTGTCCCAAGACTCTTACCAAGTATACATATGAATGACACATAACTTCCTAACACAAATACTGACCGCAGAATCTGAAACCACTAAGTATATGTGTCCAATAATACCGTCGTTCTTGTGGCGATTTGTGGTGGACAACATTTTCCCACCCTGCTAACTTCAGCAGTCCATTTCAATGGCTGCCCTGCTGTATTATGGGTCGCACAATTTCATCAACATGTGATATTATATTCTCTGGAAAAACAGACAAAAACCAGGTCAAGCACGAAATGAAACAGAGCAGAAACGTCCCCTTTAAATAACCTCTACAGCAAAAACAAGCCAGCAGACACATTTCGGCTCAACAACACATATCCTTGTATTAAGTCAAACTAACTGTACTGTGACAAAGTGAAAGTATGTCACTCAATGCCCTGTGTGCATCTGTCTTTTAGGTCACTTCACAGGAGAGCGAGCCAACGTGGCCTAGGGGGCTCGGGGAATGGAGGACGGTATGTAACCGGTGCCTAACTAACCGCTCCGCTTCACTGTCGGCAACATGCATCATCTTCGCCGGATGATGTCTTTGTGCTTATGGTGCTCTCTCCTCGCCATTCTTCTCCACACGACGGTGTTTGCGGATGAAGAGGCGGATCTTATGAAGCCGACAGGACCGCCTGCCAGTAAGGAATGGCCCTATTGGCCAGGCTGGTCCTTGCCAAAGCAGCCCAGCTTGTCCATGTTCCCATCACTCCCGGCGGCGCCGTCGTTTCCGTTTTCTTCGCTCAACCCGTTTGGAGGGAAGTCACAGACTAAGAATGCAGGGCCCCAAAGGACCACACCATCAGAGGGACCAACAAAGGAGCTGTCAAAGGGACTGATAGAGAGACCAACAGAGGGACCAACAGAGGGACCAACAGAGGGACCAACAGAGGGACGAACGGAGCCTGAGAATTCCCCGGGACATTCAGGGTCTGTGGAGGAGAGTATTAATAAAAGCCCTCAGTCCTCCACCATCACCTCTTGGACTGAAAGTCACCCCAGCTCCACTGAGATAAGAATAGTAACAAACCCACAGACAGTCACTCCTAACAAGAGCACACAACCAAACACCCAAGATATCTTAGATTCTATAACCGCTGTCTTAGATTCCATATCCTCTATTTCTGTGTCACAGGGGGTTGATATATCCTCTGATAGTCTCACCAGCACAAACATACTGCCACAGACAATTCTGTCACCAGAAACGGCCCAAACGCCAAAGCACAGTTGGAGTGTCACCACTAAATCTTTCCCCAAGGAAACAAAGATCCAAGATGAACTACTTCCCCAGAGTGACCCTCTCACAGCCTCTGTCCCACACCTAACGTCCCCACAAACCACAGTCCCCACAACCCTGGTCACAACTCCACCAAGGATCACCGTCAACCCAACACAGGTAGAGACCACACTGACCAGCCAACCCTTTGACTCTGGCACCCCACCCACGTCCCCACAAACCAGGGTCACCACAAGACGTCTGGCCTCGACCGTAAGCACCGACATTGGAACTAAAGAGGCCCCAGTCACCGAAACTCAGCCCAGTCAGAGTTCACCAGACCTGGGTTTTTCCGAGGCCAAAGCAGGGCCTGTGGAGGAACAACTGGGAGCAAACAACACCACCAGGACAGAGGATAGAACACTAAGGGTTAACTCACCAACACCAGGAGGTAAGTCTCCAACACATCAACAGACATATTGATTTAGTATTAGTGATGGGCAGGCTAAATGACAATCAATGGATGTGATCTATCATTCAAACCAAATGGGGGTCTTCAGTCTGTTCAAGAAAAAGGCTGAAGAAAGTGAATGATGGATGGCATCTCTGAAATGGCAGCCATGAGTCGCCACTAACTTATCTTTAGCTAATATAGCCCAAGTCCTAGTTCAAATACTTACATCTCTATTGCATCTTTATTATTCTCCTTCCTTGAGATAATCACTTGGTGAAAGCAAAGTAGTGGAAACCACACTGTCCCCTACCCTATCATGTCCCTATCATACATGATCACTCCAAGGAAGGAAGATCGGAAGGAAGAAAAGACTCAATTCCACCGCATTAGAACAGACCCTAAAAATTATGCAGTGGTTTTATTTTTCTAAACAGATGATATTGGAACGCTCCCCTGTGCCTGAAGGGGTGGGGGAGGAGAGAGAGGTAGTGTAGGGGGGGTGGTTAGTATCACTTTCACATGACATTGAGGGAGTACCCGTAGCCCGGCACCAACCCCCACCGCCACTGTAGCGACGCTGGCTCTGTCTGGAGTCTGTATTTATAATAAACCTCAGGAAGCCCCTCCCGTACAGGCGCATCAATCATAGGAGGGTCAAAGGTCAGGTGATACAATGATGAGACGATTATGGCCAACCAGAAGGCAGTGTCACAGGAGAATGGTAAAGGGGCCTACTATTGCAAATATCTATGCACTGGAATTTATGCAATTATCATCATTATTACACATTTCTGTCACTTTCAGCACACCATTACTAACAGCAAACAATGTATGATAATAGAGAGCATAAGCATATCGTTGGTGCATAACCCCCGTAACCCCTTTTATGTTGCCACTTTACATGCCAGCAATCCGTCCCTACAGGATTCCGCGATCGCAAATCTTTTGGAAAAATCAACAATTCCCTGCATATAATGCAAGGGCTTGCAAATTTGACCAATCACTGCACTATTTTCGCATAAAACAGTCGAATCATCGCAATATTATCACATAACACTGACCCATCGCCGCAGTACAAAAAGAAGGCACACAATTTCAACCAATCACCGTACATTTACTGCATAATATGGTTCAATCAACCGACACGTCAACAAACATTTCCCCTCGTCAGCACTGTTTCACAATAAA
This sequence comes from Salvelinus namaycush, assembly GCF_016432855.1. Lineage (NCBI taxonomy): Eukaryota > Metazoa > Chordata > Actinopteri > Salmoniformes > Salmonidae > Salvelinus > Salvelinus namaycush. The sequence continues at coordinate 13,550,330 of NC_052344.1, forward strand.
AGACAGAATCCGTGCAGAATGTCAGAATTGCTGCAGCTAAATCAAGCATCTTAGCCTGCAAATATCAGCAACAATCCTGAGGGACTGATTATCTGTGATGAATATACGGATGAGCGATAGTGAGAAGAATAGTTTACTTTTGTTGTGTCTGGGCATGAGCACAACTTTGGAGGAGAATCCCATTGGCAGCTTTCGTTTCGTTCGTTATGTCTAGGGATAGCTGTGGTAGTACGCTGTGTTTTAGGATATTTTTGGTCATGTGTAATATTTGGATCTGGTAAGTATTTGTGTGTGTTCTTATTTTGAATCAGTACACTGATGCATTCATCTAGATGTCCTCTATGTAAAATATAGCAGTGTGTTGTGTTGTATTATGACTGTGTTGTGTCCAGGGCTGCTGTTTAGTTACTATTATGACTGTGTTCTGTTCTGGCGCGGTTTCTGTACGGTGTGACAGACAGTGTGCAGATAAAGTCAACCGGTTGGATGGAAAGTACAAAAGGGTTCTTCGGCTGTCCCCATAGGAGAAACCATTTTTGGTTTCAGGTAGAACCCTCTGTGGAAAGGGTTCTAAATAGAACCCAAAATGGTTCTACCTGGATCCAAAAAGGGTTCCTCAAAGCGTTATCCTATTGGGACAGCCGAAAAAGGTTTTAAATGGCACCTTTTTTGTTCTAAGAGTGTAGGAGGGAATACTCTGTGGTCTGTATCAGTATTCCAACAGCAAACCCCAATCCTATGGGACCATCCACTCCTTTCTCCTCCACATCCCCTGTTCATGGATGCTGAACATGTGCCTCGTCATTTAGGCTCCCCCCCTCCCTGTCTACCCTCCCTCCCTCCAGCCATCCATCCACCCCTCCTTCCCTCCTCCTGCAAGGGTTGTTGTGGAGGGCTGAAATGTCTCTGTAGGGATGATGCTGGTGATTATCAAAGCAGGGATGAAAACTGAGGAGGGAGAGAACTCTGCTATTTCGTTCTGTTCCAGTGCAGATACAATCTATGCATTTGTCTTGTGCAGAATCCTGCAGCGACAAAACAAGTGAACCTCCTACGTCGCCAAACACCCCCAGCGGAGATTCAAATGTGAAAAGAGTGCAGGACATCCGGTACTATAATACATTATCCCCTATCCCTCGGGTATGAAGGAGAATGTCCACCCGTCAAAGCCTTCTGTTTCAGAAAGGTGTAAGTAAGGTACAGCTTTTCACTGTTGGAGACGTGCAAATCACAACCAAAACCAATGAGCTTCCATTGATTCAGAATACGCTTGTTGTGTCACCTTCGATCTTGACGGGTGTGTGTATGTGTGTGTACGGTAACACTATGCTATCTCATCCCGTTCAAAGACACACTCCAAAGAGAGGTCACTTATGAGATAAGAGGAGGGAAGTGGAGGAGGGGGTAAAGAAAGGCTTGAGTAAAGGAGGAGAAGGGGGGTTGTGGCTGAGGAGGTGTGGGGGATGATAAATTTGTCTCTTTAAACCCATCCCAATGCTTCAGATCACCATCTCCACTCATTTTCCCCCCAAACAGATTACCCCTTTACCTTTACCTGTCCCTACATTACCATTATCATCAACACTAATGGGGTGTGGCAAGACTAAACCATACACACTCCATAACTACCTGCATATGATACAGTGGCACTGTATATACCATACAACACAGCCGTAGGACTTATAGCAGAACCAATGGATTATTATCATTTTTTTACCCCTTTTTCTCCCCAATTTCCTGGTATCCCAATTGGTAGTTACAGTCTGGTTTCATCGCTGCAACTCCCGTACCGACTAGGAAGAGGCGAAGGTCGAGAGCCGTGCGTCCTCCGAAACACAGCCCAACCGAGCCGCAATGCTCCTTGACACAATGCCCACTTAACACGGAAGCCAGCCGCACCAATGCGTTGGAGGAAACACTGTACACCTGGCGACCGTGTCAGCGTGCACTGCACCCGGCCCGCCACAGGAGTTGCTGGTGCGCGATGGAACAAGGCCAAACCCTCCCCTAACCCAGACGACGCTGGGCCAATTGTGCACCGCTCCATGGGTCTCCCGGTCGCGGCCGGCTGCCACAGAGCCTGGACTCGAACCCAGAATCTCTAGTGGAACAGCTAGCACTGCGCTGCAGTGCCTTAGACCACTGCGCCACTCGGGAGGCCTTGAACCAATGTAATTTCAATGGTTGGATTGATTAGTGGTTTTACACACATATATAGCTAGATCTATTTTCACATCAACCATGTGATTTGAACCGTGGCTGATTTCATTTAGATGCTCTTAAAAGCACCAATGGCAAATCAGAGCGTGGAGGTCAGCCGGGGTCGGAAATGCAGTACAGTATGGTCAATCTCTTCAATCACAAATAGACCAGGAACGAAGCAACCCCGAGGTGATTCAACCCGCATGTTGTAATAAACTGCGTGGTTTAGCCTGTTTGTGTTTCTACTTTGAAGCACGGCAGCTCGGGGGAAATTACTTGAACCCAGCGGTAGACCCGACATCGTCGGCTAACATGCCACCACTGTGTTACCACGGTAACCCTGATTAGCCGTTGCCATCCTGTGCATCGCTAGGCTCATGTGTTTGTTTGGTCCAAAATGTAAATTGAGGGAGTAGACTATTGATCAGGCAAACACACACACATTTCATCACCCAAGGTTACTACTAATACTCATTGAAATTTGCATTTAGAGAATGCAACGTAACCCCATTAGTATGAAGTCTACAAAACTAACCAAATAAGCCTGTGCACAGTGATGCAATATTCTGATTGCATTGAGCAAGAGTGGGAAGGGCAGGAAATTGGAGGATGAGGTATTGTAGCTAGATCCAGTTTTAATGAAACCTAATATGACTGTCTGCCTCTCTTCACCCTCCTATCCTACCGGCTTCTATTTCTCATCACTCTAAGCTCCATGTGTGTGTGTGTGTGTGTGTGTGTGTGTGTATGACAGTGATGGAGATTAAATAGTGTATGCTGGCAGAAGTGAGAGCAGAATTATACTGCCTGATCAACCACTGGTGAAATCCCATCACAATGATCTCACGCTGTGTTTCTAATACACAATGAAGTTAAACACACACTACCCCATCAGGAAGCTCTTGGGTACTGTATGTTGTGGTGGACTTTAATTACAAGTGCTTCACAGGAACCTGGTAAAATGATGTTTGTCGTGTAGCTAGTCACTGAATGGCTCGGAATTCACTGTCAGCATGCAGTCAAAGCTATAACCTCTTTTGGAGCTAACTAGTGCTCTAGTATAGTGCTCTAGTATAGTGCTCTAGTTTAGTGATCTAGTAAAGTGCTCCAGTATAGTGCTCTAGTATAGCGATCTAGTAAAGTGCTCCAGTATAGTGGTCTAGTATAGTGCTCTAGTATAGTGCTCTAGTATAGTGCTCCAGTATAGTGATCTAGTATAGTGATCTAGTAAAGTGATCTAGTATAGTGATCTAGTAAAGTGATCTAGTAAAGTGATCTAGTATAGTGATCTAGTAAAGTGCTCTAGTATAGTGCTCTAGTATAGTGCTCTAGTATAGTGCTCTAGTATAGTGCTCTGGTATAGTACTCTGGTATAGTACTCTGGTATAGTGCTCTAGTATAGTGCTCTAGTATAGTGCTCTGGTATAGTACTCTGGTATAGTACTCTGGTATAGTGATCTAGTATAGTGATCTAGTATAGTGCTCTAGTATAGTGCTCTAGTAAAGTGCTCTAGTAGCGTGATCTAGTAGCGTGATCTAGTAGCGTGATCTAGTAGAGTGATCTAGTAAAGTGCTCTAGTATAGTGATCTAGTATAGTGATCTAGTATAGTGATCTAGTATAGTGATCTGGTATAGTGCTCTGGTATAGTGCTCTAGTGTAGTGATCTAGTAGAGTGCTCTAGTATAGTGCTCTAGTGTAGTGATCTAGTATAGTGATCTAGTATAGTGATCTAGTCTAGTGATCTAGTCTAGTGATCTAGTCTAGTGATCTAGTATAGTGATCTAGTATAGTGATCTAGTATGGTGCTCTAGTATGGTGCTCTAGTATAGTGATCCCGCATAGTGCTCTAGTATAGTGCTCTAGTATAGTGATCTAGTATAGTGATCTAGTATGGTGCTCTAGTATAGTGATATAGTATAGTGATCTAGTATAGTGATCTAGTAGAGTGATCTAGTAGAGTGATCTAGTATAGTGCTCTAGTAGAGTGATCCCGCATAGTGCTCTAGTATAGTGCTCTAGTGTAGTGATCTAGTATAGTGCTCTGGTATAGTGCTCTGGTATAGTGATCTAGTATAGTGCTCTGGTATAGTGCTCTGGTATAGTGCTCTGGTATAGTGATCTAGTATAGTGCTCTGGTATAGTGATCTGGTATAGTGCTCTGGTATAGTGATCTAGTATAGTGCTCTGGTATAGTGCTCTGGTATAGTGCTCTAGTATAGTGATCTAGTATAGTGATCTAGTATAGTGATCTAGTATAGTGCTCTAGTATGGTGCTCTAGTATGGTGCTCTAGTATAGTGATCCAGCATAGTGCTCTAGTATAGTGCTCTAGTATAGTGATCTAGTATAGTGATCTAGTATGGTGCTCTAGTATAGCGATCTAGTATAGTGATCTAGTATAGTGATCTAGCATAGTGATCTAGCATAGTGCTCTAGCATAGTGCTCTAGCATAGTGCTCTAGTATAGTGATCTAGTATAGTGCTCTAGTATAGTGATCTAGTATAGTGCTCTAGTATCCTGATGTCGGCAGCAGATGAAAGTTGTTTTCATAGCATTGCTAACTTAGCTAGCTAACAGACATTTTGAGAAAACAAAGTTATATTAAGTGGCTAGCTAGCTAGCAATATCATAATTTGGTGGCTAATCAGACAGAGCTAACTAATCAGCTGAGCTACCAAACAATATAACAAAAGTATAATTTCGGAATTGAAAAATACTCCATCAACTGGCTCTGCATTTCAGGAATCACAGTAGCAGGTAGGATACTCCTGCTACTCACTGTTCAGTTAGTTAGGTTTAGGGTTAACCTTTTTCTGAAGAACACGGTCACTTTTGCCACAGGCCTCACTGCCTTTCATGAGATTTAAACATGAGTCCGAGGTGTCGGACTCAACAACAGTTGCTATCCATTGGAGCACTGCGATTGGTTGCCCCAAAAGTTGAGGCAGGGCTTAGCAAAGGGTCAATTGGACTGCCTGATATCATGCACCTTGGAGGGTGAAGTCTCACATGCTGACCACACCGCTCGTGTCGCGTGTGCGAGCGTTGCAAAATAAATGTACACATACATGTTATTCAATCATTGCACCCACACTGCTCGCTCGCAAGCATCTGCGTTGCCAAGCTCTAAAATAGAAGTCAGTTCTATTTGTGACGCTGAACGCGGTGCAAGTCCTGCCTCTCCCATATCCTCATTGGTTTATAGAAGCAGATACCCACGTGCCATCTCCTCATTGGTAATACCCACGTGGGGGATTGAAAGAAACTGAGGTCGGTTGGTCAGTCGTGATAATTCTATGAAAGTTTAGATGCCAGTCACCACATAAAGTCCAAAGAAGAAAAAGCCTGGAAGGAGGAGAGATGACTAGAAACAATTCAGTTGATAATTTTATGTGTGGATTAATTGTCGGAGTAGAGGATCTTGTGCATTTCAGGTAAAATAACAACAATGTTTATATCCCAGGACAAATTAGCTAGCAACAGCAAGCTAGCTAAATAGGACAAATTAGCTAACAACTGCAAGCTAGCTAAATTGACATAAATGTTTAATGCTTTCCGACCTGTCCCCAAATTAATATATTTTGACATTTCAACCTGCGTGTCGTGATCTCGTTTGGTGTAGGGCGACAAAATCTATTTGTGCACAATGGCGGACGCGCGCGTCTCGTCTGGGCATGGTGTCAGAGATCTGATGAAACATTCCTCTGTGGAAGTCTCTAGGGTTTCTCACGGCCTGTCTCTCTCTCTCTCTCTCTTTATTTCTCTTTATTTCTCTCTCTTTATTTCTCTCTCTCTTTTTCTCTTTTTCTCTCTCTTTATTTCTCTCTATTTCTCTCTCTCTCACTCTCTCTTTATTTATCTCTCTCTCTTTATTTCTCTTTCTATATATCTATTTCTATATATATATATATATATATATACATATATATATATATATATATCTATCTCTCTCTTTATATATCTCTCTTTATATATATCTCTCTCTTTATATACACTGCTCAAAAAAATAAAGGGAACACTAAAATAACACATCCTAGATCTGAATGAATGAAATATTCTTATTAAATACTTTTTTCTTTACATAGTTGAATGTGCTGACAACAAAATCACACAAAAATGATCAATGGAAATCAAATTTATCAACCCATGGAGGTCTGGATTTGGAGTCACACTCAAAATTAAAGTGGAAAACCACACTAAAAGCTGATCCAACTTTGATGTAATGTCCTTAAAACAATTCAAAATGAGAATTAGTAGTGTGTGTGGCCTCCACGTGCCTGTATGACCTCCCTACAACGCCTGGGCATGCTCCTGATGAGGTGGCGGATGGTCTCCTGAGGGATCTCCTCCCAGACCTGGACTAAAGCATCCGCCAACTCCTGAACAGTCTGTGGTGCAATGTGGCGTTGGTGGATAGAGCGAGACATGATGTCCCAGATGTGCTCAATTGGATTCAGGTCTGGGGAACGGGCGGGCTAGTCCATAGCATCAATGCCTTCCTCTTGCAGGAACTGCTGACACACTCCAGCCACATGAGGTCTAGCATTGTCTTGCATTAGGAGGAACCCAGGGCCAACCGCACCAGCATATGGTCTTACAAGGGGTCTGAGGATCTCATCTCGGTACCTAATGGCAGTCAGGCTACCTCTGGCGAGCACATGGAGGGCTGTGCGGCCCCCCAAAGAAATGCCACCCCACACCATGACTGACCCACCGCCAAACCGGTCATGCTGGAGGATGTTGCAGGCAGCAGAACGTTCTCCACGGCGTCTCCAGACTCTGTCACGTCTGTCACATGTGCTCAGTGTGAACCTGCTTTCATCTGTGAAGAGCACAGGGCGCCAGTGGCGAATTTGCCAATCTTGGTGTTCTCTGGCAAATGCCAAACGTCCTGCACAGTGTTGGGCTGTAAGCACAACCCCCACCTGTGGACGTCGGGCCCTCATACCACCCTCATGGAGTCTGTTTCTGACCGTTTGAGCAGACACATGCACATTTGTGGCCTGCTGGAGGTCATTTTGCAGGGCTCTGGCAGTGCTCCTCCTTGCACAAAGGCGGAGGTAGCGGTCCTGCTGCTGGGTTGTTGCCCTCCTACGGCCTCCTCCACGTCTCCTGATGTACTGGCCTGTCTCCTGGTAGCGCCTCCATGCTCTGGACACCACGACCTCCCGGGTGGCGCAGTGGTCTAGGGCACTGCATCACAGTGCTAGCTGCGCCACCAGAGTCTCTGGGTTCGCGCCCAGGCTCTGTCGCAGCCGGCCGCAACCGGGAGGTCCGTGGGGCGACGCACAATTGGCATAGCGTCGTCCGGGTTAGGGAGGGTTTGGCCGGTAGGGATATCCTTGTCTCAGTATGTAAAATGTAATAAAATGTATGTAATAAAATGTATGCACTCTACTGTAAGTCGCTCTGGATAAGAGCGTCTGCTAAATGACTAAAAATGTAAAATGTAAATGTAAAATGTACTACGCTGACAGACACAGCAAACCTTCTTGCCACAGCTCGCATTGATGTGCCATCCTGGATGAACTGCACTACCTGAGCCACTTGTGTGGGTTGTAGACTCCGTCTCATGCTACCACTAGAGTGAAAGCACCGCCAGCATTCAAAAGTGACCAAAACATCAGCCAGGAAGCATAGGAACTGAGAAGTGGTCTGTGGTCACCACCTGCAGAACCACTGCTTTATTGGGGGTGTCTTGCTAATTGCCTATAATTTCCACCTGTTGTCTATTCCATTTGCACAACAGTATGTGAAATTTATTGTCAATCAGTGTTGCTTCCTAAGTGGACAGTTTGATTTCACAGAAGTGTGATTGCCTTGGAGTTACATTGTGTTGTTTAAGTGTTCCCTTTATTTTTTTGAGCAGTGTATCTCTCCGTCTCCGTCTCCGTCTCCGTCTCTGTCTCTGTCTCTGTCTCTGTCTCCGTGTATGGTTGTGTATCCAACCATGCAACGCAGAGGAACTGAGCCAGATCCTTTTAATACTGGAGCTGTGGCAAATCGCACCTAAAAATATGAACTTTGACACACACACGCACACAGAGAGAGAGAAAACCAAGTCAAGAGGTTACACAAACAATATCTATAAATAATCCTGCCACTCATTATACACACGCACATTAGAAATGTCCTCTAAGAGTGGAGAGAGGGATAAACCTTAGCACTGCTAACAGACAGATGGACATTAGAACCTAGAGGCAATCAACGTAAGAACAGATCAGTTCAGGTGAAGGTAATAACTAAGCAGGAAATGATATGGATACAACAAGCTATGCTTATAAGAACGTAGGCACAGTGTGATATATATTCATCAGGATAAGATGATAACAGCCCTCAACACCACCACCCCACCTCTCTCCCCATCTTTCTCTCATTATCCCCAACATTAGCTGATCACCAGTATCTTCCATGTGAGGTGCTAATATAGTGGTTTATGTAACTTTGTGATGACCAGATAAAATGGTATCAGCAGTGTGAGTACAGTTCTAATAGCCCTGCTCCTCTCTGTGTTCTGGTGCAGGAGAGAAAGAGAGAGAGAGAAAGAGAAAGAGAGAAAGAGAGAGAAAATATTGTGTGTGCATTCCCTTCTTCGCACCCTGGGGGTTTGGGAGTAAGCACAGAACTCTGCCAATCCTAAGGATGTGCACTTGTGTGTAGTGGGAGTACCAGCCTCTCGTTAACTGTCCCCCTCTCGCTTTGTGCAGAGCTCGTTACTCATGCTAATTACCGCTAACGCAAGAGGAACACTCTTAGACGTGCACACCAAAAACAGTGCAGTGATCGAGCACTCTGTGTGAACTTAGTGACTACACAATGTCAACAATACACTCCATACTATCTTACCATAACAACATGTGAATCATACCGATCTTGATGATAAGTTACAGCAGTGCAGGGTTAAATAGAGTTAACTGAGGTTGTATCAACTATAGTGAGACAGTAGTGTAGGGTTGAATAGAGTTAACTGAGGTTGTATCAACTATAGTGAGACAGTAGTGTAGGGTTGAATAGTTAACTGAGGTTGTATCAACTATAGTGAGACAGTAGTGTAGGGTTGAATAGTTAACTGAGGTTGTATCAACTATAGTGAGACAGTAGTGTAGGGTTGAATAGTTAACTGAGGTTGTATCAACTATAGTGGGACAGTAGTGTAGGGTTGAATAGTTAACTGAGGTTGTATCAACTATAGTGAGACAGTAGTGTAGGGTTGAATAGTTAACTGAGGTTGAATCAACTATAGTGAGACAGTAGTGTAGGGTTGAATAGAGTTAACTGAGGTTGTATCAACTATAGTGAGACAGTAGTGTAGGGTTGAATAGAGTTAACTGAGGTCGTATCAACTATAGTGAGACAGTAGTGTAGGGTTGAATAGTTAACTGAGGTTGTATCAGCTATAGTGAGACAGTAGTGTAGGGTTGAATAGTTAACTGAGGTTGTATCAACTATAGTGAGACAGTAGTGTAGGGTTGAATAGTTAACTGAGGTTGTATCAACTATAGTGAGACAGTAGTGTAGGGTTGAATAGAGTTAACTGAGGTTGTATCAACTATAGTGGGACAGTAGTGTAGGGTTGAATAGAGTTAACTGAGGTTGTATCAACTATAGTGAGACAGTAGTGTAGGGTTGAATAGAGTTAACTGAGGTTGTATCAACTATAGTGAGACAGTAGTGTAGGGTTGAATAGAGTTAACTGAGGTTGTATCAACTATAGTGAGACAGTAGTGTAGGGTTGAATAGTTAACTGAGGTTGTATCAGCTATAGTGAGACAGTAGTGTAGGGTTGAATAGTTAACTGAGGTTGTATCAACTATAGTGAGACAGTAGTGTAGGGTTGAATAGTTAACTGAGGTTGTATCAACTATAGTGAGACAGTAGTGTAGGGTTGAATAGTTAACTGAGGTTGTATCAACTATAGTGAGACAGTAGTGTAGGGTTGAATAGAGTTAACTGAGGTTGTATCAACTATAGTGAGACAGTAGTGTAGGGTTGAATAGTTAACTGAGGTTGTATCAACTATAGTGGGACAGTAGTGTAGGGTTGAATAGTTAACTGAGGTTGTATCAACTATAGTGAGACAGTAGTGTAGGGTTGAATAGAGTTAACTGAGGTTGTATCAACTATAGTGAGACAGTAGTGTAGGGTTGAATAGAGTTAACTGAGGTTGTATCAACTATAGTGAGACAGTAGTGTAGGGTTGAATAGTTAACTGAGGTTGTATCAACTATAGTGGGACAGTAGTGTAGGGTTGAATAGTTAACTGAGGTTGTATCAACTATAGTGGGACAGTAGTGTAGGGTTGAATAGAGTTAACTGAGGTTGTATCAACTATAGTGAGACAGTAGTGTAGGGTTGAATAGAGTTAACTGAGGTTGTATCAACTATAGTGAGACAGTAGTGTAGGGTTGAATATAGTTAACTGAGGTTGTATCAACTATAGTGGGACAGTAGTGTAGGGTTGAATAGTTAACTGAGGTTGTATCAGCTATAGTGAGACAGTAGTGTAGGGTTGAATATAGTTAACTGAGGTTGTATCAGCTATAGTGAGACAGTAGTGTAGGGTTGAATAGTTAACTGAGGTTGTATCAACTATAGTGAGACAGTAGTGTAGGGTTGAATATAGTTAACTGAGGTTGTATCAGCTATAGTGAGACAGTAGTGTAGGGTTGAATAGTTAACTGAGGTTGTATCAACTATAGTGAGACAGTAGTGTAGGGTTGAATATAGTTAACTGAGGTTGTATCAACTATAGTGGGACAGTAGTGTAGGGTTGAATAGTTAACTGAGGTTGTATCAGCTATAGTGAGACAGTAGTGTAGGGTTGAATATAGTTAACTGAGGTTGTATCAGCTATAGTGAGACAGTAGTGTAGGGTTGAATAGTTAACTGAGGTTGTATCAACTATAGTGAGACAGTAGTGTAGGGTTGAATATAGTTAACTGAGGTTGTATCAGCTATAGTGAGACAGTAGTGTAGGGTTGAATAGTTAACTGAGGTTGTATCAACTATAGTGAGACAGTAGTGTAGGGTTGAATAGTTAACTGAGGTTGTATCAACTATAGTGGGACAGTAGTGTAGGGTTGAATAGTTAACTGAGGTTGTATCAGCTATAGTGAGACAGTAGTGTAGGGTTGAATATAGTTAACTGAGGTTGTATCAGCTATAGTGAGACAGTAGTGTAGGGTTGAATAGTTAACTGAGGTTGTATCAACTATAGTGAGACAGTAGTGTAGGGTTGAATAGTTAACTGAGGTTGTATCAACTATAGTGGGACAGTAGTGTAGGGTTGAATAGTTAACTGAGGTTGTATCAACTATAGTGAGACAGTAGTGTAGGGTTGAATAGTTAACTGAGGTTGTATCAACTATAGTGAGACAGTAGTGTAGGGTTGAATAGAGTTAACTGAGGTTGTATCAACTATAGTGGGACAGTAGTGTAGGGTTGAATAGAGTTAACTGAGGTTGTATCAACTATAGTGAGACAGTAGTGTAGGGTTGAATATAGTTAACTGAGGTTGTATCAACTATAGTGGGACAGTAGTGTAGGGTTGAATAGTTAACTGAGGTTGTATCAACTATAGTGAGACAGTAGTGTAGGGTTGAATAGTTAACTGAGGTTGTATCAACTATAGTGAGACAGTAGTGTAGGGTTGAATATAGTTAACTGAGGTTGTATCAACTATAGTGGGACAGTAGTGTAGGGTTGAATAGTTAACTGAGGTTGTATCAACTATAGTGAGACAGTAGTGTAGGGTTGAATAGTTAACTGAGGTTGTATCAACTATAGTGGGACAGTAGTGTAGGGTTGAATAGAGTTAACTGAGGTTGTATCAACTATAGTGGGACAGTAGTGTAGGGTTGAATAGTTAACTGAGGTTGTATCAACTATAGTGAGACAGTAGTGTAGGGTTGAATAGTTAACTGAGGTTGTATCAGCTATAGTGAGACAGTAGTGTAGGGTTGAATATAGTTAACTGAGGTTGTATCAACTATAGTGAGACAGTAGTGTAGGGTTGAATAGAGTTAACTGAGGTCGTATCAGCTATAGTGAGACAGTAGTGTAGGGTTGAATAGTTAACTGAGGTTGTATCAACTATAGTGAGACAGTAGTGTAGGGTTGAATATAGTTAACTGAGGTTGTATCAGCTATAGTGAGACAGTAGTGTAGGGTTGAATAGTTAACTGAGGTTGTATCAACTATAGTGAGACAGTAGTGTAGGGTTGAATATAGTTAACTGAGGTTGTATCAACTATAGTGGGACAGTAGTGTAGGGTTGAATAGTTAACTGAGGTTGTATCAGCTATAGTGAGACAGTAGTGTAGGGTTGAATATAGTTAACTGAGGTTGTATCAGCTATAGTGAGACAGTAGTGTAGGGTTGAATAGTTAACTGAGGTTGTATCAACTATAGTGAGACAGTAGTGTAGGGTTGAATATAGTTAACTGAGGTTGTATCAGCTATAGTGAGACAGTAGTGTAGGGTTGAATAGTTAACTGAGGTTGTATCAACTATAGTGAGACAGTAGTGTAGGGTTGAATAGTTAACTGAGGTTGTATCAACTATAGTGGGACAGTAGTGTAGGGTTGAATAGTTAACTGAGGTTGTATCAGCTATAGTGAGACAGTAGTGTAGGGTTGAATATAGTTAACTGAGGTTGTATCAGCTATAGTGAGACAGTAGTGTAGGGTTGAATAGTTAACTGAGGTTGTATCAACTATAGTGAGACAGTAGTGTAGGGTTGAATAGTTAACTGAGGTTGTATCAACTATAGTGGGACAGTAGTGTAGGGTTGAATAGTTAACTGAGGTTGTATCAACTATAGTGAGACAGTAGTGTAGGGTTGAATAGTTAACTGAGGTTGTATCAACTATAGTGAGACAGTAGTGTAGGGTTGAATAGAGTTAACTGAGGTTGTATCAACTATAGTGGGACAGTAGTGTAGGGTTGAATAGAGTTAACTGAGGTTGTATCAACTATAGTGAGACAGTAGTGTAGGGTTGAATATAGTTAACTGAGGTTGTATCAACTATAGTGGGACAGTAGTGTAGGGTTGAATAGTTAACTGAGGTTGTATCAACTATAGTGAGACAGTAGTGTAGGGTTGAATAGTTAACTGAGGTTGTATCAACTATAGTGAGACAGTAGTGTAGGGTTGAATATAGTTAACTGAGGTTGTATCAACTATAGTGGGACAGTAGTGTAGGGTTGAATAGTTAACTGAGGTTGTATCAACTATAGTGAGACAGTAGTGTAGGGTTGAATAGTTAACTGAGGTTGTATCAACTATAGTGGGACAGTAGTGTAGGGTTGAATAGAGTTAACTGAGGTTGTATCAACTATAGTGGGACAGTAGTGTAGGGTTGAATAGTTAACTGAGGTTGTATCAACTATAGTGAGACAGTAGTGTAGGGTTGAATAGTTAACTGAGGTTGTATCAGCTATAGTGAGACAGTAGTGTAGGGTTGAATATAGTTAACTGAGGTTGTATCAACTATAGTGAGACAGTAGTGTAGGGTTGAATAGAGTTAACTGAGGTCGTATCAACTATAGTGAGACAGTAGTGTAGGGTTGAATAGTTAACTGAGGTTGTATCAACTATAGTGGGACAGTAGTGTAGGGTTGAATAGTTAACTGAGGTTGTATCAACTATAGTGGGACAGTAGTGTAGGGTTGAATAGTTAACTGAGGTTGTATCAGCTATAGTGAGACAGTAGTGTAGGGTTGAATATAGTTAACTGAGGTTGTATCAGCTATAGTGAGACAGTAGTTTAGGGTTGAATAGTTAACTGAGGTTGTATCAACTATAGTGAGACAGTAGTGTAGGGTTGAATAGTTAACTGAGGTTGTATCAACTATAGTGGGACAGTAGTGTAGGGTTGAATAGTTAACTGAGGTTGTATCAACTATAGTGAGACAGTAGTGTAGGGTTGAATAGTTAACTGAGGTTGTATCAACTATAGTGAGACAGTAGTGTAGGGTTGAATAGTTAACTGAGGTTGTATCAACTATAGTGGGACAGTAGTGTAGGGTTGAATAGTTAACTGAGGTTGTATCAACTATAGTGAGACAGTAGTGTAGGGTTGAATAGTTAACTGAGGTTGTATCAGCTATAGTGGGACAGTAGTGTAGGGTTGAATAGTTAACTGAGGTTGTATTAACTATAGTGAGACAGTAGTGTAGGGTTGAATAGAGTTAACTGAGGTTGTATCAACTATAGTGGGACAGTAGTGTAGGGTTGAATAGAGTTAACTGAGGTTGTATCAACTATAGTGAGACAGTAGTGTAGGGTTGAATATAGTTAACTGAGGTTGTATCAACTATAGTGGGACAGTAGTGTAGGGTTGAATAGTTAACTGAGGTTGTATCAACTATAGTGAGACAGTAGTGTAGGGTTGAATAGTTAACTGAGGTTGTATCAACTATAGTGAGACAGTAGTGTAGGGTTGAATATAGTTAACTGAGGTTGTATCAACTATAGTGGGACAGTAGTGTAGGGTTGAATAGTTAACTGAGGTTGTATCAACTATAGTGAGACAGTAGTGTAGGGTTGAATAGTTAACTGAGGTTGTATCAACTATAGTGGGACAGTAGTGTAGGGTTGAATAGAGTTAACTGAGGTTGTATCAACTATAGTGGGACAGTAGTGTAGGGTTGAATAGTTAACTGAGGTTGTATCAACTATAGTGAGACAGTAGTGTAGGGTTGAATAGTTAACTGAGGTTGTATCAACTATAGTGAGACAGTAGTGTAGGGTTGAATAGTTAACTGAGGTTGTATCAACTATAGTGAGACAGTAGTGTAGGGTTGAATAGTTAACTGAGGTTGTATCAACTATAGTGAGACAGTAGTGTAGGGTTGAATAGTTAACTGAGGTTGTATCAGCTATAGTGAGACAGTAGTGTAGGGTTGAATAGTTAACTGAGGTTGTATCAACTATAGTGAGACAGTAGTGTAGGGTTGAATAGTTAACTGAGGTTGTATCAACTATAGTGGGACAGTAGTGTAGGGTTGAATAGTTAACTGAGGTTGTATCAACTATAGTGAGACAGTAGTGTAGGGTTGAATATAGTTAACTGAGGTTGTATCAACTATAGTGAGACAGTAGTGTAGGGTTGAATAGAGTTAACTGAGGTTGTATCAGCTATAGTGAGACAGTAGTGTAGGGTTGAATATAGTTAACTGAGGTTGTATCAACTATAGTGAGACAGTAGTGTAGGGTTGAATAGAGTTAACTGAGGTCGTATCAACTATAGTGAGACAGTAGTGTAGGGTTGAATAGTTAACTGAGGTTGTATCAACTATAGTGAGACAGTAGTGTAGGGTTGAATAGTTAACTGAGGTTGTATCAACTATAGTGAGACAGTAGTGTAGGGTTGAATAGTTAACTGAGGTTGTATCAGCTATAGTGGGACAGTAGTGTAGGGTTGAATAGTTAACTGAGGTTGTATCAACTATAGTGAGACAGTAGTGTAGGGTTGAATAGTTAACTGAGGTTGTATCAACTATAGTGAGACAGTAGTGTAGGGTTGAATAGTTAACTGAGGTTGTATCAGCTATAGTGAGACAGTAGTGTAGGGTTGAATAGTTAACTGAGGTTGTATCAACTATAGTGAGACAGTAGTGTAGGGTTGAATAGTTAACTGAGGTTGTATCAACTATAGTGGGACAGTAGTGTAGGGTTGAATAGAGTTAACTGAGGTCGTATCAACTATAGTGAGACAGTAGTGTAGGGTTGAATAGTTAACTGAGGTTGTATCAACTATAGTGAGACAGTAGTGTAGGGTTGAATAGTTAACTGAGGTTGTATCAACTATAGTGAGACAGTAGTGTAGGGTTGAATATAGTTAACTGAGGTTGTATCAACTATAGTGAGACAGTAGTGTAGGGTTGAATAGTTAACTGAGGTTGTATCAACTATAGTGAGACAGTAGTGTAGGGTTGAATATAGTTAACTGAGGTTGTATCAACTATAGTGAGACAGTAGTGTAGGGTTGAATAGAGTTAACTGAGGTTGTATCAACTATAGTGGGACAGTAGTGTAGGGTTGAATAGAGTTAACTGAGGTTGTATCAACTATAGTGGGACAGTAGTGTAGGGTTGAATAGAGTTAACTGAGGTTGTATCAACTATAGTGGGACAGTAGTGTAGGGTTGAATATAGTTAACTGAGGTTGTATCAACTATAGTGAGACAGTAGTGTAGGGTTGAATAGTTAACTGAGGTTGTATCAACTATAGTGAGACAGTAGTGTAGGGTTGAATAGAGTTAACTGAGGTTGTATCAACTGTAGTGAGACAGTAGTGTAGGGTTGAATAGAGTTAACTGAGGTTGTATCAACTATAGTGAGACAGTAGTGTAGGGTTGAATAGAGTTAACTGAGGTTGTATCAACTATAGTGAGACAGTAGTGTAGGGTTGAATAGTTAACTGAGGTTGTATCAGCTATAGTGAGACAGTAGTGTAGGGTTGAATAGTTAACTGAGGTTGTATCAACTATAGTGAGACAGTAGTGTAGGGTTGAATAGTTAACTGAGGTTGTATCAACTATAGTGAGACAGTAGTGTAGGGTTGAATAGTTAACTGAGGTTGTATCAGCTATAGTGAGACAGTAGTGTAGGGTTGAATAGTTAACTGAGGTTGTATCAACTATAGTGAGACAGTAGTGTAGGGTTGAATAGTTAACTGAGGTTGTATCAACTATAGTGGGACAGTAGTGTAGGGTTGAATAGTTAACTGAGGTTGTATCAACTATAGTGAGACAGTAGTGTAGGGTTGAATATAGTTAACTGAGGTTGTATCAACTATAGTGAGACAGTAGTGTAGGGTTGAATAGAGTTAACTGAGGTTGTATCAGCTATAGTGAGACAGTAGTGTAGGGTTGAATATAGTTAACTGAGGTTGTATCAACTATAGTGAGACAGTAGTGTAGGGTTGAATAGAGTTAACTGAGGTCGTATCAACTATAGTGAGACAGTAGTGTAGGGTTGAATAGTTAACTGAGGTTGTATCAACTATAGTGAGACAGTAGTGTAGGGTTGAATAGTTAACTGAGGTTGTATCAACTATAGTGAGACAGTAGTGTAGGGTTGAATAGTTAACTGAGGTTGTATCAGCTATAGTGGGACAGTAGTGTAGGGTTGAATAGTTAACTGAGGTTGTATCAACTATAGTGAGACAGTAGTGTAGGGTTGAATAGTTAACTGAGGTTGTATCAACTATAGTGAGACAGTAGTGTAGGGTTGAATAGTTAACTGAGGTTGTATCAGCTATAGTGAGACAGTAGTGTAGGGTTGAATAGTTAACTGAGGTTGTATCAACTATAGTGAGACAGTAGTGTAGGGTTGAATAGTTAACTGAGGTTGTATCAACTATAGTGGGACAGTAGTGTAGGGTTGAATAGAGTTAACTGAGGTCGTATCAACTATAGTGAGACAGTAGTGTAGGGTTGAATAGTTAACTGAGGTTGTATCAACTATAGTGAGACAGTAGTGTAGGGTTGAATAGTTAACTGAGGTTGTATCAACTATAGTGAGACAGTAGGTGAATAGTTACTGAGGTTGTATCAACTATAGTGGACGTTAGGTTGAATAAGTACTGAGGTTGTATCAACTATAGTGAGACAGTAGTGTAGGGTTGAATAGTTAACTGAGGTTGTATCAACTATAGTGAGACAGTAGTGTAGGGTTGAATATAGTTAACTGAGGTTGTATCAACTATAGTGAGACAGTAGTGTAGGGTTGAATAGAGTTAACTGAGGTTGTATCAACTATAGTGGGACAGTAGTGTAGGGTTGAATAGAGTTAACTGAGGTTGTATCAACTATAGTGGGACAGTAGTGTAGGGTTGAATAGAGTTAACTGAGGTTGTATCAACTATAGTGGGACAGTAGTGTAGGGTTGAATATAGTTAACTGAGGTTGTATCAACTATAGTGAGACAGTAGTGTAGGGTTGAATAGTTAACTGAGGTTGTATCAACTATAGTGAGACAGTAGTGTAGGGTTGAATAGAGTTAACTGAGGTTGTATCAACTATAGTGAGACAGTAGTGTAGGGTTGAATAGAGTTAACTGAGGTTGTATCAACTATAGTGAGACAGTAGTGTAGTGTTGAATAGAGTTAACTGAGGTTGTATCAACTATAGTGAGACAGTAGTGTAGGGTTGAATAGAGTTAACTGAGGTTGTATCAACTATAGTGAGACAGTAGTGTAGGGTTGAATAGTTAACTGAGGTTGTATCAGCTATAGTGAGACAGTAGTGTAGGGTTGAATAGTTAACTGAGGTTGTATCAACTATAGTGAGACAGTAGTGTAGGGTTGAATAGAGTTAACTGAGGTTGTATCAACTATAGTGAGACAGTAGTGTAGGGTTGAATAGTTAACTGAGGTTGTATCAGCTATAGTGAGACAGTAGTGTAGGGTTGAATAGTTAACTGAGGTTGTATCAACTATAGTGAGACAGTAGTGTAGGGTTGAATAGTTAACTGAGGTTGTATCAACTATAGTGGGACAGTAGTGTAGGGTTGAATAGTTAACTGAGGTTGTATCAACTATAGTGGGACAGTAGTGTAGGGTTGAATAGTTAACTGAGGTTGTATCAACTATAGTGAGACAGTAGTGTAGGGTTGAATAGAGTTAACTGAGGTTGTATCAACTATAGTGAGACAGTAGTGTAGGGTTGAATATAGTTAACTGAGGTTGTATCAACTATAGTGAGACAGTAGTGTAGGGTTGAATAGTTAACTGAGGTTGTATCAGCTATAGTGAGACAGTAGTGTAGGGTTGAATAGTTAACTGAGGTTGTATCAACTATAGTGGGACAGTAGTGTAGGGTTGAATAGAGTTAACTGAGGTTGTATCAACTATAGTGGGACAGTAGTGTAGGGTTGAATATAGTTAACTGAGGTTGTATCAACTATAGTGAGACAGTAGTGTAGGGTTGAATAGTTAACTGAGGTTGTATCAACTATAGTGAGACAGTAGTGTAGGGTTGAATAGTTAACTGAGGTTGTATCAACTATAGTGAGACAGTAGTGTAGGGTTGAATATAGTTAACTGAGGTTGTATCAACTATAGTGAGACAGTAGTGTAGTGTTGAATAGAGTTAACTGAGGTTGTATCAACTATAGTGAGACAGTAGTGTAGTGTTGAATAGAGTTAACTGAGGTTGTATCAACTATAGTGAGACAGTAGTGTAGGGTTGAATAGAGTTAACTGAGGTTGTATCAACTATAGTGAGACAGTAGTGTAGGGTTGAATATAGTTAACTGAGGTTGTATCAACTATAGTGAGACAGTAGTGTAGGGTTGAATAGAGTTAACTGAGGTTGTATCAACTATAGTGAGACAGTAGTGTAGGGTTGAATAGAGTTAACTGAGGTTGTATCAACTATAGTGAGACAGTAGTGTAGGGTTGAATATAGTTAACTGAGGTTGTATCAACTATAGTGAGACAGTAGTGTAGGGTTGAATAGTTAACTGAGGTTGTATCAACTATAGTGAGACAGTAGTGTAGGGTTGAATAGTTAACTGAGGTTGTATCAACTATAGTGGGACAGTAGTGTAGGGTTGAATAGTTAACTGAGGTTGTATCAACTATAGTGAGACAGTAGTGTAGGGTTGAATAGAGTTAACTGAGGTTGTATCAACTATAGTGAGACAGTAGTGTAGGGTTGAATAGTTAACTGAGGTTGTATCAACTATAGTGAGACAGTAGTGTAGGGTTGAATAGTTAACTGAGGTTGTATCAACTATAGTGGGACAGTAGTGTAGGGTTGAATAGTTAACTGAGGTTGTATCAACTATAGTGAGACAGTAGTGTAGGGTTGAATAGTTAACTGAGGTTGTATCAACTATAGTGAGACAGTAGTGTAGGGTTGAATAGTTAACTGAGGTTGTATCAACTATAGTGAGACAGTAGTGTAGTGTTGAATAGTTAACTGAGGTTGTATCAACTATAGTGGGACAGTAGTGTAGGGTTGAATAGTTAACTGAGGTTGTATCAACTATAGTGAGACAGTAGTGTAGGGTTGAATAGTTAACTGAGGTTGTATCAACTATAGTGAGACAGTAGTGTAGGGTTGAATAGTTAACTGAGGTTGTATCAACTATAGTGAGACAGTAGTGTAGGGTTGAATAGTTAACTGAGGTTGTATCAACTATAGTGAGACAGTAGTGTAGGGTTGAATAGTTAACTGAGGTTGTATCAACTATAGTGAGACAGTAGTGTAGGGTTGAATAGTTAACTGAGGTTGTATCAACTATAGTGAGACAGTAGTGTAGGGTTGAATAGTTAACTGAGGTTGTATCAACTATAGTGAGACAGTAGTGTAGGGTTGAATAGTTAACTGAGGTTGTATCAACTATAGTGAGACAGTAGTGTAGGGTTGAATAGTTAACTGAGGTTGTATCAACTATAGTGGGACAGTAGTGTAGGGTTGAATAGTTAACTGAGGTTGTATCAACTATAGTGAGACAGTAGTGTAGGGTTGAATAGAGTTAACTGAGGTTGTATCAACTATAGTGAGACAGTAGTGTAGGGTTGAATAGTTAACTGAGGTTGTATCAACTATAGTGAGACAGTAGTGTAGGGTTGAATAGTTAACTGAGGTTGTATCAACTATAGTGGGACAGTAGTGTAGGGTTGAATAGTTAACTGAGGTTGTATCAACTATAGTGAGACAGTAGTGTAGGGTTGAATATAGTTAACTGAGGTTGTATCAACTATAGTGGGACAGTAGTGTAGGGTTGAATAGTTAACTGAGGTTGTATCAACTATAGTGAGACAGTAGTGTAGGGTTGAATAGTTAACTGAGGTTGTATCAGCCTGCTGAGGGTTGCAGATAATACTCTCCTGACAGGGATAAGAGCTGTCAGCTTCTGAACCAAGAGCCCTCTACCCAGCGCGTGTGTGTGTATTGATGCCCTGTGTGTCTCTGTGTATGCCAGTGTGTGTATTGATGCCATGTGTGTCTCTGTGTATGCCAGTGTTTGTGTGGGTGTGTGTGTATTGATGCCATGTGTGTCTCTGTGTATGCCAGTGTTTGTGTGTCACCACATCTGCACTCCTCATAATTCAGCCTCTCATTTGGCCAAGGTATGGATCCAGCTGTGCAGAGGTCAACAGAGTGATGCAGTGATGGGTGGGCTCTGCTTTAGACCCCAGTCTGTCAGGGAATGGGTGGGCTCTGCTTTAGATCCCAGTCTGTCAGGGAATGGGTGGGCTCTGCTTTAGACCCCAGTCTGTCAGGGAATGGGTGAGCTCTGCTTTAGACCCCTGTCTGTCAGGGAATGGGTGACCTCTGCTTTAGACCCCTGTCTGTCAGGGAATGGGTGAGCTCTGCTTTAGACCCCTGTCTGAGACCCCAGTCTGTCAGGGAATGGGTGAGCTCTGCTTTAGATCCCAGTCTGTCAGGGAATGGGTGGGCTCTGCTTTAGACCCCAGTCTGTCAGGGAATGGGTGAGCTCTACTTTAGACCCCAGTCTGTCAGGGAATGGGTGAGCTCTGCTTTAGACCCCAGTCTGTCAGGGAATGGGTGGGCTCTGCTTTAGACCCCAGTCTGTCAGGGAATGGGTGAGCTCTGCTTTAGACCCCAGTCTGTCAGGGAATGGGTGAGCTCTGCTTTAGACCCCAGTCTGTCAGGGAATGGGTGAGCTCTGCTTTAGACCCCAGTCTGTCAGGGAATGGACCTTTAGCCCAAGAGGTTTAGAATGGAGGACTGGCGATAGATTAAGAATTAAGAGTTTGGGTTGTGGTACGCTGATACTAGATAAGTGCTTAAGATGCATCGAAAGGAGAGAAGAGAGAGGAGAGAGGGAGCGAGCGCGTGAGAGAGAATGAGAGAGATGGCTTTAGAATAAGGCAGTCTCTGTTCTGTTCAGTCTGTTCAGTCTGTTCTGTCTGTTCAGTCTGTTCAGTCTGTTCAGTCTGTTCTGTCTGTTCAGTCTGTTCAGTCTGTTCAGTCTGTTCTGTCTGTTCAGTCTGTTCAGTCTGTTCTGTCTGTTCAGTCTGTTCAGTCTGTTCAGTCTGTTCTGTCTGTTCAGTCTGTTCAGTCTGTTCAGTCTGTTCAGTCTGTTCAGTCTGTTCTGTCTGTTCAGTCTGTTCAGTCTGTTCAGTCTGTTCAGTCTGTTCTGTCTGTTCTGTCTGTTCAGTCTGTTCAGTCTGTTCTGTCTGTTCTGTCTGTTCGGTCTGTTCTGTCTGTTCAGTCTGTTCTGTCTGTTCAGTCTGTTCAGTCTGTTCAGTCTGTTCAGTCTGTTCAGTCTGTTCTATCTGTTCTGTCTGTTCTGTCTGTTCAGTCTGTTCAGTCTGTTCTGTCTGTTCTGTCTGTTCTGTCTGTTCAGTCTGTTCTGTCTGTTCAGTCTGTTCAGTCTGTTCTGTCTGTTCAGTCTGTTCTGTCTGTTCTGTCTGTTCAGTCTGTTCAGTCTGTTCAGTCTGTTCTGTCTGTTCAGTCTGTTCTATCTGTTCTGTCTGTTCTGTCTGTTCTGTCTGTTCAGTCTGTTCAGTCTGTTCAGTCTGTTCAGTCTGTTCTGTATGAGTGCTTTGACTTGAGAGAAATGGAAATTGTCTGCCGTTGTTTTGCCCTTGTTACATCTGTAAGATGGATGATGTGGCAGAGACGTTGATGTCAGGCCGTAACAGGTCAGGATGCATATCCACACGCACGCACGCACGCACGCACGCACACACACACACACACACACACACACACACACACACAGAGAGGAAGAAGTCAATGTGATTAGACTACACAGGCCCGGCTACTGGACCACGGATGGCTGGCTACGGCTAAACGGATGAGAGAAGGATGCATTTGACATATCTGGGTTATGAAATCTTCCTCCCATTCTGCCATGCCCATCTCTCAACTGCCTTCCAAGACACACCAGTTCAAGATTAAACTGTCATTTTCTCTCGGCGACCTGGAGATTACAGAGTATTCCCGTAATCTGTGTTGCTCTAACGATCTCAGAGTGGTCGTGATTTAAGTCATGTGCAGTACTGTACCCTACAGTATGTTGTTTTCTATTGTCTCAGAGTTTGAATTGCGTAACTCTATCTCCTCAGTGGTGCCTGATGAGGAGCGGCACGATGGGGATGAAGATGGGGTGGATCCTGTAGAGAGGACACCACAGGAATGAGTTAGTCCTTTATATTTCAAAAACTAAAAGCATTGTATTTGGGACAAATCATTCACTAAACCCTAAACCTCAACTAAATATTGTAATAAATCATGTGGAAATTGAGCAAGTTGAGGTGACTAAACTGCTTGGAGTAATCCCGGATTGTATACTGTCATGGTTAAAACATATTGATACAACAGTAGCTAAGATGGGGAGAAGTCAGTCCATAATAAAGCGCTGCTCTGCTTTCTTAACAACACTATCAAAAAGGCAGGTCCTACAGTCCTTAGTTTGGTCGACCTGGACTACTGTTCAGTTGTGTGGTCAGGTGCCACAGAGGGACTTAGGAAAATTACAATTGGCTCAGAACAGGGCAGCACGGCTGGCCCTTGGATGTACACAGAGAGCAAACATTAATAATATGCATGTCAATCTCTCCTGGCTCAAAGTGGAGGATAGACTTTATCCCTACTTGTATTTGTTAGAGGTATTGACATGTTGAAAACACAGAGCTGTCTGTTCAAACCACTAGCACACAGCTCAGACATCTATGCACAAGACATGACACCACAGGTCTCTTTACAGTCCCCAAGTCCAGAACAGACCATGGGAGGCGCACAGTATTACATGGAGCCATGACTACATGGAACTCTTTTCCACATCAGGTAACTAATGCCAGCAGTAGAATCATATAAAAAAACTGATACAAATAAATAAAAGACACCTTAGTGGAGTAGGGGCCTGAGGGCACACACTTAGTGTGTTGTGAAATCTGCTATGAATGTATTGTAATGTTTTTAAAAGTGTATAACTGCCTTAATTTTGCTGGACCCCAGGAAGAGTAGCTGCTGCCTTGGCAGGAACTACTGGGGATCCATAATAAACCCCAGGAAGAGTAGCTGCTGCCTTGGCAGGAACTACTGGGGATCCATAATAAACCCCAGGAAGAGTAGCTGCTGCCTTGGCAGGAACTACTGGGGATCCATAATAAACCCCAGGAAGAGTAGCTGCTGCCTTGGCAGGAACTACTGGGGATCCATAATAAACCCCAGGAAGAGTAGCTGCTGCCTTGACAGGAACTACTGGGGATCCATAATAAACCCCAGGAAGAGTAGCTGCTGCCTTGGCAGGAACTAATGGGGATCCATAATAAACCCCAGGAAGAGTAGCTGCTGCCTTGGCAGGAACTACTGGGGATCCATAATAAACCCCAGGAAGAGTAGATGCTGCCTTGGCAGGAACTAATGGGGATCCATAATAAACCCCAGGAAGAGTAGCTGCTGCCTTGGCAGGAACTAATGGGGATCCATAATAAACCCCAGGAAGAGTAGCTGCTGCCTTGGCAGGAACTAATGGGGATCCATAATAAATACAAACACCACCAGGAGTCATTACGACGACAACGTTAAAGCCACTGATTACAGGTAACTGGATCGCACTTAACATCACACAAACACAAATAAGATACTGGACACACAAAGATACGCACGCACACACCCTTAGAAACACACACACACACACACACACACACACACACACACACACACACACACACACACACACTTGAATACATCACAAGCCCTCCAATCACTCCTCGATTACTTACTTTCCCAATCTAGCTCAACACACTGTCAGTTTGAAGAGCAAAGCAGCCTATTACTGTTACAATCTGTCAAACTTGCTGTAATCTGTCTGAGAGTCACAGCAGCCAGGCAGAAACATTTCCCTCAGCCCTTCCTACAGTCTCTAATTGCCTCCAAAGGGAGGTGACTGTTGGTTGGAACCGTGTTGTTGAACAATTACCAGCCGGAGTCTAGCTAAGGACCTCTCTCTGTCCTCTCCTCTCTCTCCTCTCCTCTCCTCTCCTCTCTCTCTCTCTCTCTCTCTCTCCTCTCTTCTCTCTCTCCTCTCTCTCTCCTCTCCTCTCTCTCCTCTCTCTTCTCCTCTCTCTCCTCTCTCTGTTTGATTAGCAGCAACCTTTTTCAGAAGAACATCCCAGGTAGAGAGGAAGTAGAAACATCTGGTGGTTGGTCAGTAATGATTCATCATGTGTTAATTAAGAAGTTCATTTGAAATCCACTTCTCCGCAGCAGATGTAACCCACATTACTGCCCAGAAATAGCAGATCTATTCAGCCGAATAGTAAAAATAGACTAGTTAAATGTGCTACTGCAGATGACGTGTCACCACAGAG
The DNA here is from genome assembly GCF_016432855.1 of Salvelinus namaycush. Classification (NCBI taxonomy): domain Eukaryota; kingdom Metazoa; phylum Chordata; class Actinopteri; order Salmoniformes; family Salmonidae; genus Salvelinus; species Salvelinus namaycush. Next base: position 13,575,842 of record NC_052344.1, read on the forward strand.
GCTTGTGTGTGTGAGAGAGAGAATTTGCTGCCTCCTTATCATGCAAATCAAATATCCTAACAATGATCAAATTAGTCCATAACATGTTCCTATGTAGGACTGTAGCAGGCCAGGGTCTGTTGATGTAAAGGAGTTTTGGGAACATATCAGATCTTTCCACTCAACCCATTTTGCCACAAAATACAATTCTCTCCTCTTCAATGTGCACGACAGCTCCTCCAACACTCGTTCCGGCTGAATTGCCTTTCTGAGGACAGTGAAATTGAAAGTGAAGGAAAACAGATGAAAGCTAAATGAAGCCTTGGATTTTCCTGACGCGGGGACAACAGGAGACCAATTAGAAAGATGGAGGGGAGGATGTCGGTGGGAGTTGAGTTCTGCAGTCAGGTGTCAAGGTTTACACTGGGATCCTGGACCAAAGAGTCTTCAACTGGTTCCTTTCCTCCTATTTCCTTCATGACCACTGATGTTCTTATTTACCTATCAGTTGATGTGATGAAAATCAATAAAAGGGGGGAATATTAAGAGTATTAAAGGCCCAGTGCTGTCAAAAACGTGATTTCCCTGTGTTTTATATATACAGGTAACTGTCAAAATAATGGAAACCCTTGAGTAAATGAAGGTTCTGGTGGCTCTGTGAGGTGCATTTTCCTAGCATGGTTTAGGTCCACTCGATCCCTTAGAGGGCAAGGTAACTGTCAATTAATACACAGCCATTCTGAGTGATCACCTTCAACCTATGGTGAATCATGTCTATCCTGATGGGAGTGGAGCCCCCATCCACAGGTCACTGAATGGTTTGATGAGCATGAAAACCATGTAAACCATATGCCATGGCTGTCTCAGTCACCAGATCTCAACCAACGGAACATTTATGGGAGATTCTGGAGCGGCAACTGAGACAGTGTTTTCCACCACCATCAACAAAACACAGAATGATGGAATTTCTCGTGGAAGAATGGTGTCTCTCCTATAGAGTTCCAGACACTTGTAGAATCTACGCCAACTTGCCAAGGCACATTGAAGGTGTTCAGGTGCCTCGTGGTGGCCCAACGCCCTATTATGACACTTTATGTTGGTGGTTCCATTATTTTGTCAGTTATGTGTATTTCCACACTATGAGGTTGGAATAATAGTGTGAAATTGTGAAAATGCTGATAATGCCGTATTAACGTAAGAGCTTTGTTTGACAAGACCGGCTGCGATTTCTGCCTGCTCAGTTGGGATGTAGTTTTGGACTGCCTGGCGACAGGCAATAGTTAATAATCATTTGGGGGTGCTTATATTTGTCCTGTTACACACAAGTGTACAATGGAAATGTGTTTCTTGCATATCCCAACTCTCCCTGAGACACCCACAGAGAGTGGGGTCACGGCCAGGGTCACAGCCAGTGCTCCTGAAGCAATTAGTACCTTGCTCAAGGGCACAGCGACAGACTTTTCTCCTTGTCGGCTCTGTTACTGGCCCAACACTAACCTTGAGGCTATCTGCCGCCCATAGACCAATAACAAAGAGAGTTTTAAACCTCTCTGCCAATAACAGCTAGTTTTGAGGTTCCATATCCCTCCCATAAAGCTTAGGCCCCTCACTCAGACCACTACTATAGTCCTAGCAAAATTCTTGCTTGAGAAATATGTATTTTCTAAGAAGCAATTTGTTTCTTTTTTTACAATTTTTATTGAAAAAAATAACAATAAGGTACTTAATTGTTGCCCAGAAATGATTTGATATTGAGATAAAAACAGATGCATTGGGCATTTAAGGCATAACTGCTGAGGTAGGAGACATACATCACCATGGAAACATTAAAATTGTAAAAGTTTGTCTGACGTAAGTCTGATACTAATCGCTCAACTTCTATTGAACTATGGGAACCTTACAGTATGTTCGCAACTCTGGTATGTTTCAATGGCGATTTAATCAGACGCACAAAAAATACAACACTTTGATCCGGGTTGGATCATCGTCAGGTCATCTTTTTCTTGAATACGTTCCTTCTGTCCTGCACCTGATGAGTTGGAATTTCCTTATTTTTCTCTATTTTCTAATGATCTATAAAAATATCCAGGCCGGCGGACTGGCTGACTTGCTGGACGCTCCGATGGGCGATTATTTGACCCGAGCGAGACAGGCAGGAACCCTTGGCTCTAGTCCAGAAACGCCAGTCACGTTTTCCACTGTGCCCGCGGGGCAGCTACGGCATCGCCCAGGAAAGTAAACAAACGGGCGGAACAAGCGACTGGCCTGTCACAACATGACCGCACTTATCAGTGGCAGTTGCCTCGCCTGGCGCTTCCTGTTTGTGTTTTACCCCGCCCACATCTCCCACACTGTGCAGGCAGGGTGTCTGGTATGACAATATTACATCATTATTGTTACGACACTGCTTCTCGTCTCTCCTGTAGTAATAGCCATCTTCAAAAGGAATATTTTAGTGACAGATAAGCAACATATCAGGCACCACCTCTTATCATAACATTATAATAATTGAACTACTGTCTGTAGGTGTCATCATCAGGGATGGTTCCAATGAGTTACTGACTCATACAGGTGGCTGAAAAATAGTGGGCTGAACCAACACTAATATTCTATGGGGGTGCCATGTTATTGCTTTTGGGGAGGGGCAGTGATTTGTTATGGGAGTGCCCAGAACCCCTGGCAGCCAGTGTAATTCTAACCCTGGCAGAACAAATACAATGTATTGTTCAGTTCACCCTCCAGATTAGTTGAGTAATAAACTGTGTCAGAGCTGTTAGTGTGCTGATTCACCTCAGTGGATTTTAGACGTGTACAAGACTGTTGTAACTGCAGAGTCTGCTATATATTCAGCTGAACGGACACTCATTAAATGTGCAACTGTGCAAAACTTAAAGGGAATTTATCAATAGCCATGTTGTGCTAGGGTATACTATATCCTACAGGGGGCTAGAGAGAGATAGAGAAACATCATGGAACGATGCACGGTGGAACCGCTTTAACCGCTTTTCATTTCTGCCCATTAAAGATTCAGCGGGCCTAATTAAAAAACCCTGCATCAGGGAAAAACAAAACCTCTTAAAACATTGTCAGTCAGTATTTCACCGCATTAGCGCCATGATTAAAGCCACGGTCGCCCGTCTCGTAACCGTCTGTCAGAGGTAAAATATAAATGGTGATGTCGTGCCGCGAGACAAATCGCTCACTCAGGTTCATATTTCCCTGAGCTTGACGGTTTCGTCATCAACTCGCACCGAATCTCGGGAGTCGGTGGCTGAGCACGGAATGAAGACTAAACGAGTGCCAAAAGAAAACAATCAGTACTCTGCAGAACAGCGCCGAGGTTTATGTTAAAGCCCCTCTTTAAAAGGATCAGCCACTCGAGTCAGTCTTTGATAGAAATGTTCAGGAGTCAGTGTTGTGGGTTGGCCTTCCTGATTAGAGTGGAGAGGTTTCTTTGGTCAGCTAATGAGAGGGACCAGCGAGGCTGATGGGAAGTGGAGAATACAGTCTTAATGACAACCTTTCTACAACACACCATGTTAACAGGAAGCACTCTTGCATTAAACAGAGAGAAAAAGGCACTGGGTTTTGTGTTTCAGCATCCACAATATGGTTGCAGGGCCACATGCACGCACACCATACCCAAAGCTATTCACATTAGAGCTCAATTGAGCCAGCGTTTGCCAGGCAATGTATTTAGACAGGGAGAGAGTGAGAGAGAGAGAAGGGGCAAGGCAGGAGGAAGAGAGAGACACACAAAAATATGGGGTAGAGGTTATGAGAGGAAGAGAGAGCGTGTGTGTCAGAGAAAGAGAAAAAAAGAGTGGTCTTCGAGGGAGGAAACAGGACCAGTATAAAAGAGACGTCACAAACAAAACAGTCCATTACGGGTCTGGGACTGAGATGGGGTGGGGAAACAGACAGCTACCACACAACACAATCAGAGGAGCTAGGGTCTCATATATCACAAGAGAAAAGGGACAACTTAAATGTATAAATACATGAAGTTTTGTGGCACAGAAGTTTGTACATAAATCGAGGTTGCATACCAACATGCAATCAATGTACCACCTGACATGACGTATTCTCATTTTGCCACTTCTTTATCATCCAAACTGCATTTTAGTACCATAAAGACCACATTTTGGGACCATTTGACAAATGTCTGGGTTGTATTATACAATATTCAAAAGCATCCTTATTTTACTCAAATCCAACCCACACAGTCCACTTCACACCACTATCACAGACAGACGTTTCACAGTCACAAGGTACTCTACATCTATCAGCCTACAAAACATGCAGCTCTGTAACTGCTAGTACCTCCCTGTATACCTGGATATCCTGCTCGTTTGTCCCCGTCTCTGTAGCCCAATAAGGAGCCTGGGGGAGGACGGCTCATAATAATGTCTGGAACGGAGCGAACGGAATGATACCATTCCATTGATTCTGCTCCAGCCATTACCACGAGCCTGTCATCCCCAATTAAGGTGCCACCAACCTCCTGTAGATTATATCTGATAGGGCTGGGCTTGAATGACTGATGAGGCTGTGTGTCTGTGTCTGGATACAAGATGTAATTCGGCCTGTTTCTCTCTGTTTTCACCTCTTCTATAGGAGTGAGGAGCAGCATGGAAATAAATGGGTACGCACTGGTCTGTTTGATATCCTAGCTGATCTGTTTTACTGAAGTGGCATTGATTGAGGATAATGCTTTGGCTAATGGCTATTATGGACGTCATGTAAGATGTTGGCTGGCGAAGTCTGTAAAGCTCGCTTTGAAAAGGAAGAGCCTAAAACCGTGCGAGGGAAACCGTCGCTGGTGCCCATCCGTGATGCATTTGTTTGTGTGTAATGACTACTAGGTACACATCCAAGTCATCTTCCATGCATTGATCTTACCAGTAGCCTTTATAAACATATACGTTTAACAGTGCAGATGAGTCTTGCAGCCAAGCCAGAGTTCATACATACACGCATGGAAAATTTAAAAAGGGACACTCCCAGTCTGTCCCAAACCAAGCCACAAACAGCCATTTCCTCCCACGGTGCCCTATATAACATGTATAATACAATCATCGTCAGCCATGTTTGTATGGAAACAACAGATGTTCACTGGCTGTTTATGTCATAGAAAGAAGGAACCAGCTCTGTGGTCTTCAGGCCCCACTGATCTGCCCTTTTCTCCTCCCCCCTTTCTAGGCCCAGTCCGGTTGGAAGTTGCCTCCTTACAGCTTCTGCCTTTTATACATGCTTTCGCAGACTTGGCCCTCAGCCCATTGGTGTCTAGGCTCGAATGTTGAGTAAACGTTGTGTATTCTCATGTGTGCCTGTTTAGGATGGACTCTCTTGGGTGTTGCCCTCTGCTGGTAAATTGTATTACTATGCTGTTATCAGAAAACAGCATCCTGAGGACGGATGTGGCTGTGCAGCATTGCGCTGTATAGACGCTGCTGCATATGGTATTGATCTATATTTTGGACGGTCAGATGGCCACAGGTGGATTTCACATGTCAAACCTCATGACAATTTGGTTTTTTAGGAAGCGATCAACATTTTATGGAATCGAAATTGAAATTCTATATTTTCCCATGTTTTTTTCAGGTAATCTTCCTGATCCTGAAGACTGGCTGTCCGACCCAACGGGCAGTGAAGCCACCTACCTCCCAGACTGCAATCAGGAACGTTCGGGAATCTGCAACATCTCCGACACTTGGGTGCCGCCCACCACCTCTAACGTCCTCCCCACCGCCAACACCCCCTCCACTAACCAATCAAATAACCCCTTCCTGATTCTGGCCCGGCCCATGTTCATATCCCTGCACTCTGATTGGAACAGCGCCATGGCCGCCTGGGGGTTAGCCTGGGATGCACACGTGTACGGTCTGGGCTCCATCTTCGCCATGGTGACCCTGGCCTCGGCACTCAACCTGCTGTGCCTGCCCCTGCGCTGCCCTTCCGGCTGTGGCTACTTCGCCCTGGTCAGCGTCTTCCTCCTGGCTGCAGGGTGTACCAGGGCTTTCTCCCTCCTCTACGATGCCTACGGCCACCAGGACCGGCTGCCCTCCACCGAGGCCTCCCTGCTGCTCTACGAAGCCCCATTCCCCTGCCTGACTGCAGCCTTCGGCCTGGTCTTCCTGCTCCTCTCCATGCGCTCCAGGATGCAGCTATCCTACTCAGCCTTCCAGAGACCCTGTTTCCTGGCCTGTCTGGTGTTGCTGCACTTCGCAGCAGCTTTCGGTCCCATCGCACTGCTGAGGCTCTACCAAAGGAGGGTGCCCTTCTGCCTCTTTATCTCGCTCATCTCCCGGGGAGCGTTTGTGGCGCTGGTTTCTTTTCTATCGGTCGCCTATTTTGTGTTCTTCTGCTACGTACGGGCGGACTCAAAGCACATTTACCACCTGAATAACACCTCGCCCACGCCAGCTGAGCGATACAACCGCTGTCCATTCGCAGAGAGCAGGGACTGGGACCGTGCGGCTGCGACAGTGTGCCTTTCGGCTCTGTTCTGCCTGGCATGCGCCGGGCTGCAGCTGTACGCCATGCTCCACTCGCTGGGGCTCGCCGGAGGAGCAGATGTGTTCCGCCCCTGGCCTTGGTGGACCTTCCAGCTCAGCTGCAGGGTTTGTGAGGCCGGAGTTTGTCTCACCCTAGCCCTGGTGGTGGCCCAGCCAATCTACTGCTCTGACCACCTTCCCCAGCCTGGAAGCTGCTGGACGGAGCTGCTGGCGATCAAGTCGCCCATTATGCCGGGAACCTACCAGTGGACCCTGAGCCAGCAGGAGAAGCTGGCCATCTGCGACATTGGGCACGGGGAGACAGAATGCCTGCCCCTCTACACGCTGGTGGATGAAAGGCTAGACAGCAGCTTGAACGGCCTGGACCTCCTGTACCACAGCAACCGGGCCTTGGCTTACAGAGACCTGGACCTGAATTTGGATCTGCCTGGCTCCAGCAAGCCCGAGGACAGGGGTGGTGGAGAGGCGTCCGGGGGTTCCTCCTTCACCAGCGACTCCACGGCTGACCTGCGGCCGCCATCGCCCATCAACCTGCGCCGTAGTATTGACGAGGCACTCTTCAGCGAGGACCTCTTTCCCATAAGCCTCTTCAGACCGTCCATACCCTTTTGCTGCAGTGACCTGTCACTCAACATCCCCTACTCAACGTCCACCCTGCCCAATGGTGGCCAGGTGCTTCGAGAGACCCTCTCAGCCGACCCAGGCCTGTACCGGACGACCTCCTGCGCGGAGATGGCCCCTCCGCCCCCAACCCCTCTACCAAACCAACCTATGGCGGGCGACACCATCCTGGGTGCTCCACCATCTCCCTCCCTGTCCTCCAACTCCAGCTGCTCTTCCCCAGAACGCTGGAGGGGAAGTTCCTCCTCCTGCTCCCTGTACAGACCCTCACTAGGGGGGTCCTCTCTGGTCCTCTGTTCCAGCCCAGAGGGGCACGCCCAACCCCCATCCCTAGGCGTTAGCTCAAGCCGCATTACAGCCTCCAGTCACCAGGGCTCACACATGCAGAGACACTATCGCACACTGGGGTCAGCCTCACAGGAGAGTCTTGACCTAGAGTCTGAAGCCAACCGGTCCGTACAAGAGGAGTTCATCAATGTCTGCAGACAGATTGATGCGATGAGCATCTGCAGTGAGACAATTGACCTGTAGGCAGAGCTCTCAACAGTCAAGGGCTAAAGACTGAGGACTGGACTGAAATAAGGTGTTGTGAAGAAGGATTCAAGATGGCGTCACAATCTGTAAGGAGCAACGAGCTAGCCTTCATTGTCAAGAAAGGTAAAATAGTGCCAAATGTTTGAGTAAATGAACTGAAGGTTTGTTTGAGAATGTTGACAAGAGTCTTTTAAGTGGCATAGAATGCCACATGCCAAGGAGAAATTTGTGACATTTTTTTCACATTTGCTATTGGATGATGAAGTTTGATACGTTAATAAAAGTTGCGTTTTCCTGTACATTTCAAGAGGGGAACAGGAAAGCAAAATACATTTGTACAAAACGTTTTGCATTCAAATAAATAATACTGTGATTGAAATAAGCACTTAATAAACGACTACTGAAATCTTATTTTAACATTTTAGCATACTCTTATCCAGATTGTGAGTGCATACTTTTTCTTCTTCTCCATACTGGTCCCCCGTGGGAATCAAACCCTGGTGTTGCAAGCACCATGCTCTACCAACTGAGCTACACGGGACTTATAAAACAAATGTACTTTACATTTTCATAGAGTAAGATTGTTATTCAATGCCAAGTTGTTTCAATTCAGTAAAATATATTGTTTGTGAGCCTCTACATCAAGATTTAGACATGTTAGAGATGTGCTTTAAGATCCATCCAATAAAGGAAAGCTTGATTTGAACTAACAGCAACATTGTAGTGGAGCAGCAGTGAACTATACTGGTAGGATAGCGCCGATACTATTGTGCTTTAACTTCTGACTGACACACAGTACATTTTATATGAGCCGCTTAATATTTTATTCATGTTTAAAAAAACTTTACTCAAAACATGATTAAATAAAGAGAAATGTCAACATTTAAGTGTGTATGTTTTGTTTTCACCAAGTTTCAGGTCATGTATAATGTATCTTCTATCGTTACATTTGGGGATATTTTTGACAAGGCAATATTATTTTTGCACCAGTTGGCTGTACCTGCCCCAAAACACCAGTATTTTCCCTTCATAGCTTGATCTCCAGCTTTTTAAGGAAGGTAGACAATTTGTATTCAACACTTTTACTTCCATGACTGATCAAAACTCATGACTCTTGTCCCTCTGCAGCAGACATATGGTGAGAAATATGTTTGGAACATTGAATCGCAATACATACAGTATCGTTAGAATCGTAATACATATCGTATCAGCACACAAGTATCGTGATAATATATTGCATCCTGAGGTCCCTGGCAATTCCCAGCCTTAATAACAACCCACAAATCAACATATTTTGACTTTTATTTTTTTTACAGCATTAGCAACTGGTTTCTGTTGTAATCCCATTGTAAACAAGGCCTGTTTCATAGTCAGTGGGGATTTTCATAACTAAAAAGGTGGGAGACGGCAAACAACCATTTCAAACAGGATACAGGTATATAACTCTCCATACATCTTCATGTACATATTTACTTAATATTCATGTCAGCTGTAAGAGTACTGTTAGTCAAGTGAGGTCCCGGTAGGGCAAAGTACATTAGCACAAAACGGAAAGAAAGTCACTCCTACAGCTTAGACATCCTAAAAAAAACATCTGGCAAAAAGGACATCTGTTTACGAAAAACTTTAGAAAAATCTATTCCTACATAAGCTGAATGATATACAGTATCTCAAAACAGTGAGATAGGGGGTGAGGAGGACGTATAGCGCCATGCACATACAACACAGTTCTTACGGGAATTTAAGACTTTCCGTCGTGTGTGGTCATCATCTACCCCCATTTCAAGGCATATCTCTGGTAATCAGAACAGGTCAAAGCTGCTAGCAATCGGTGCCACAATCTGGGACAGGGGTGGAGCGAGGGACTACACTGCTGGCGATTCATAGCTTTAATTTGGGCTTTAAGTATGAATAACACCAAAGTGTCACAGAGAGCATGTTGATACATTTGGCAGTATGTATGGAATTAGAAAAAAGCGGAATATAAATAGAGCCGTGTTGAGGCTTTAAAAAACTAAAAAGCATGCATATGAAAAGCCTTCATGCTCCTTAGAGCCACTGGGACGTTCTTCAGCAGAGATCGGCATCTACATTCAGCCGCGGGACCATTTCCTGGGTGGATGGGCCGGAACATAATTACAAATCATTTGTAGACTGCAAATTGACCGCAGGAGGCCCAAACAGATATAATATGACTTAAACAATCATTGCAAACCTTGCTTACATTTTGTATACGATCACATCTCTGTATTATCTGTAGGAATACTTGGGAACAGGTTTCCAAAAATAAAATCACTTGGTTCTGATTAACTGGTGTTTTTACACTCTTTTGTTCCAAGCATAATAATTATTTATTTATTTATTTATTCACTGGGCCAAATGAAACCACGTGGGCTGCCAGTTGGGGAACCCTGCTTTACAGCTTTTAAATCAAACAATTCTCTCTAAACTCGTTTCATTCCATTCTAAAAGATGATCGTATTACCCATCGTTGACCGACACTGTGGTTTTAAACACGTTCCTTGATCTATGGCCGATGTCTATCTTTTGGCCCCGACCGTGCTCTCAACACACTAGAAGCATTGTGATAGGCCACTAGTTTATTGGTTCACGTCGACTAAGGGGGGTTTGACATGGCCACTACGGCGAGGGAACGTCACCTAGTCTATAGTCCCAGCCAATGAGTCTGTCGGTTGAATCACAGTCAAAAGTTTAACAGAACAATATACTTTTCTCAGAGCAGTTAGCTCTGTTTATGCAGAAAGATGTTAACTACATAGATAAAGGAGGATTGCCACAATACACTTGCACACAGAGTAGCAAGACAAGTGTTTTTCCACATATGTAGTTTGATTGGGATGTTTGTGGCTTCTGATGTGGAGGTGCCGGTACGAGCAGATCCCAAAGAATACAGAGGGGTGACAGCATGGCTCTCTCAGTTTCACCAGGAAGAGGAAGTTGGCACAACAGCACCTTCTTCACTGAGTTTGTCCTCACACACACTCTCTCTCTCTCTCTCTCTCACACACACACACACAATCAAATACTTCCTTCAACAAACTCCCACACACACCAAGGGGACCGGTATTCTGGGAGGGGGTTATGGTGAAAACCCTGATGTTCCGCTTCGTAAGTACAAAATCCCATGTTTCCCAGGTGATGGTGTTTGTTTTGCAGGTGTTCCCCCCAGACCTCTCCCGTGGGGTGTGTGGGGTGTCGGCAGGGAGAGTGATGAGGTGGGTGTCAGATGTGGCGGTTACGTTTGGTCACAACAGGGGTGGGGACGTCGGGGGCGGCCCTAGTCCGCTTCTTTCTGGCCCCTCCATCAGTAAAGTCGTTTCTCGTAACTGCAGAGAGAGAGGGCATCGTGAAAACACAATAATGATACCATCAATCAGTGATCAATGATAATCAACAATATAACAACCACACAAAACAATTCATATCACCTGCTCTAAAACACACAGAACAATTCCTATTACCTGCCCTAAAACACACAGAACAATTCCTATTACCTGCTCTAAAACACACAGAACAATTCCTATTACCTGCTCTAAAACACACAGAACAATTCCTATTACCTGCTCTAAAACACACAGAACAATTCCTATTACCTGCCCTAAAACACACAAAACAATTCCTATTACCTGCCCTAAAACACACAGAACAATTCCTATTACCTGCCCTAAAACACACAGAACAATTCCTATTACCTGCCCTAAAACACACAGAACAATTCCTATTACCTGCCCTAAAACACACAGAACAATTCCTATTACCTGCCCTAAAACACACAGAACAATTCCTATTACCTGCTCTAAAACACACAGAACAATTCCTATTACCTGCTCTAAAACACACAGAACAATTCCTATTACCTGCTCTAAAACACACAGAACAATTCCTATTACCTGCTCTAAAACACACAGAACAATTCCTATTACCTGCCCTAAAACAACTGGATAGAACTTATCAATTACCCTTTCCTACTACATCAGCTATCAATCTGTCTAAGCAATATCATACTGATTCAACTATAAAACAAAGGTTGACAAATCCCATTCAATCCCCCATCATCTTGCCAGTATATTTATTACAGGGGTATCGGCCTATGGATAACTGGGGAAGGAGAGGAGGGAAGGAGGCTAGTGGACAGAGAGAGGAGACTAACAAAGCTTCCCATAATTCATCCCCATTCAAAGATGAAATACGTAATGGCGAGCACCCCTCCTCCCACTAACAAGATAATAATCTGAAGGGGAACGTCACATCGCCATATTAGCCGTCATTATAGGCTAGCTGCCAGATTCAAACATCAAGATGGGAAGCACTTCTCTAAAGGTAAGATTTACATTTCCCACCTGGATCATTTAATCAAGAAGCAAACTTAGCCATTCAATTTAGAAACAAGGGGAGAGTTGTTCTACATGCAAATGGCTATGTGGGGCCCTCTACTAGGCCACACCCTTCACTTCACAGGTCTATGTACTTACATGGAACAACAGAACATCTATGGTGAAAGACAGAGAGAGGAAGAGGACTGATGTCTGAGAATGAGTCAACACTATCTGTCGTAGTAAAGTCATGGCTATCTACTGCTACACACATTTAAATTCCACTGTGTGTGTGTGTGTGTTTGTGTGTGTGTGTGTGTGTGTGTGTGTGTGTGTGGGAGACAGAGTCCAACGTACGAGTGAAGCCCATGGACTCCTCCTTCCACCTGAGCGGACGTGGTCCTCTTCTCAAACTTCAGCTCTCCAGAGTACATCATGGAGCTGTGGAAAAACACAATATCAGAGATCACTCAGTCACACACACACACACTACTATCAGAGATCACACACTGGTCCCCTCTCCCTCACTCACAACTCACCGTAGAACAGAGAGACTCTTGGCGCCGATGTCCTGACAGCCGTGTTGGATGCCAGCGATCAGGTAGGGGATAAACTTGTGGATGGAGCCCTTGTCCTGGACAGAGCCGGACACACCCTGAGCCACCTTCACCTTGTCCCCTTCACTGTGGAATCAGCCAGTCGGAACACAGAGACGGGTTAGATACTGCTGTGGAATCAGCCAGTCAGAATACAGAGACGGTTTAGACACTGCTGTGGAATCAGCCAGTCAGAATACAGAGACGGTTTAGACACTGCTGTGGAATCAGCCAGTCAGAATACAGAGACGGTTTAGACACTGCTGATGGACAGCAACATTCTCAAATGAGAGCACAGAGAGCAGCTTAAACCCAGGAAAGTTGGCATCATTTGTTTTGAGAAAATGACTTACATTTGTCATATATTGTATCACAATGTGAACCGTCTGAATTAAGGACAAACCAATAAATACATGTATATAATCAGACATAAAATATTAAATTTCATTCATCAGCGATTAAAACTTCTTCGGGCTAGGGGGCAGTATTTTCACGTCCAGATTAAAAGCGTGCCCAAAGTCAACTGCCTGCTACTCAGGCCCAGAAGCTAGGATATGCATATTATTAGTAGATTTGGATAGAAAACACAGAAGTTTCTAAAACTGTTTGAATGATGTCTGTGAATATAACAGAACTTATTTGGCAGGCGAAACCCCGAGGACAAACCATCCAGGATTTTTTTTTTGAGGTCATTCTCTTTTTCAATGGGTTTTTTATGGGAATCTAGAATTCTAAGGCAGTTCCTATCCCTTCCACTAGATGTCAGTCTTTAGAAATTGGTTGATGTTTTTCCTTTGTGTAATGAAGGAGTAGCCCTGTTCAGAATGAGGGTCGAGTGAAGTGTACTGTTTGTTAGAGGCGCGTGACCTGAAAGCACGCTCCACTTTGTTTTCCTCCGGTATTGAACACAGTTTATCCCGTCTTAAATTTTATCGATTATTTACATTAAAAAATACCTAGTTGTATTAGGAAAGTTGTTTGAAATGTTTGGACAAAGATTACAGGTAACTTATGAGATATTTTATAGTCATGTTGCGCGAGTTGGAATTGGTGTTTTTCTGGATCAAACGCGCCAAATAAATGGACATTTTGGATATATAACGACGGAAGTAATCGAACAAAAGGACCATTTGTGATGTTTATGGGACATATTGGAGTGCCAACAGAATAAGCTTGTCAAAGGTAAGGCATGAATTATATCTATATTTCTGAGTTTCGTGTCACGCCTGGCGGGTTGAAATATGATTGTCTGTGTTTGTTTGATGGGGTGCTATTCTCAGATAATAGCATGGTTTGCTTTCGCCGTAAAAGCCTTTTTGAAATCTGACACGTTGGCTGGATTAACAACAAGTGTAGCTTTAATTTGGTGTGCTGCATGTGTGATTTCATGAAAGTTTAATATTTATAGTAATTTAATTTGAATTTGGCGCTCTGCCATTTCACCAGATGTTGTCGAGGGGTTCCGTTAGCGGAACGTCTAGCAGTAACAGGTCAGCAACAGTTGATGTGCAACAACTTGGTTTACCTGGTCTTCATTCCAACCCTCCTATGAGTTCTAGTGTCTGATCAAGAGTTAGTCTACGTCCCAAATGGCACCCTATTCCCTATGGCCCCAGGTCAGAAGTAGTGCACTATACAGGCCAGGGAATAGGGTGTGATTTGGGCTGCAGCTCTAGTGTGTGATGTCCTCCCTACCTGAAGTAGCGTTTCTGGCTGCTGGTGCTCTTCTCCATGGCGTCCAGAGAGCCCATGCCGCGGTACTTCTTCAGCCGCACGCCGTCCGAGAAGAAGTACTCCCCCGGAGCCTCCGTGGTCGCCGCTAGCAACGAGCCCATCATCACTGGGGAGGGGCGGAAGAGGTCATAACTCAAGGTCATTGGTTGGTAAGCATTTCTCCAACTAACTGTCAGTACAGCTAGTGTTTTGTTACATCGATTAGCTTCACATTAGCTTTAAATCAGCTTTGAATGAATTAGAGGAATAGACATGAGATCAACAGTGGATTAGAGGAATAGACATGAGATCAACAGTGGATTAGAGGAATAGACATGAGATCAACAGTGGATTAGAGGAATAGACATGAGATCAACAGTGGATTAGAGGAATAGACATGAGATCAACAGTGGTAAACAGAAAACTAGCGCAAAGACATCAAGATACTGTAAGACTATAGACCTGGGCTGTTCAATTCTGTTCCTGAAGGGCTGAAAAACTTCTGGTTTCTGGTTCTACCTGGTAGTTAATTGCACTCACCTGGTTCACCTGGTTTCCCAGGTCTGAATGGGTCCCTGATTAGAAAGAGAGGATGAAAACCAGAAGTGTTTGGGCCCTCCAGGACCGACATTGGACAGCCCTGCTATACACCTATTCTAGCCTATGAAATTAACCACATTGACCTACTGCATGCTATAAAAGGGGTTAATGAAGGATTAAGCGAATGAATGAATGGGTGAATAAGTGACAACAGAAGAGTGAATGGTAATGAATGCATGACTATGAAAGAGTGAACACATTCATTAATAAGTGAATGAAAGGTACCTGTGGATGCCCCAAGTGAGAGAGCCTTGACCACGTGGCCCACGGTCTGAATGCCGCCGTCTGCGATGACTGGCACACCGAAACGTCTAGCATACTCTGCCACCTTATACACCGAGGTGCCCTGAGGCCGCCCGCACGCCATCACTACGGGAGACGGAGACAGGAAATGCGTCACCTTACCATGGTAACATATCCTATGACCGGTGTAGTCAGGCGATGTTCGGTTGGGCCCGATGGATGGATTTTTTTACGGAAGTAATATTATCAGAATCGAAGTTTTCAGTAAAAAAAAAATATGATTGAATATGTCTAAGTTCTTCCAATAAGGATGTTTGTTTTGCGCTTGAAAAACGTTTGCCATCATTTGCTGAACGTAGTAATGCTGTGGAGAAAGTCGTCGCCATGGTAACCGAGAACAGAGCCTTCATAAATCACCATGACGACAGAGACTAGCAACCAGCGTAGCATCTTAGTTGGTTACTCGCTGCTCTGATCCTTCTCCAGTTTTGCTGTGTAGCTTCAGCGGTTGACCTTACATTAGAACTGATCCAAAGCCAGCTGCTATGGGTAGAGAATCCTACACGTACTATCACATTTCTACTTAATATCACTACACTCATATATCATAACATTTAGTCGTAATACTACTATTCCAAATCGCACACTGCACTCAAGGTGTAGCATTCTGGGTTGGGTCAATTCCATTTCAACTCAGTCAATTCCGCAAGTGGGTTGAAATTTAAAACCAGCAACAATCCTCTCCTGCATTCAGATGTGAATTGATCCTGTAACGTTGATAGTATCAGGGGGTCGCTACCTTCCTGGGTGATACAGATGGAGCCACAGCCCATGCCCACTCTCAGAGCGTCCACTCCTGCATCAATCAGGTTCTTGGCCTGGGCTGCCGTCACCACTACAAGAGACAGAACACAACATCATCAGACGGCAGGAAAAATGTTTAGAGTGTAAGTGTCTAACGTATTTTCCCCCCAAGACTGGAATTGAGAGCCCCTCAAAGATCTAAAACTGCCATATAGTGAGAAATCCTGTCCCAGCGCTCCTCTCTCACCGTTCCCACCCACCACCTGCAGCTCGCTGTACTTCTGTTTGATGTAGTTGATCATGTTGACCTGATACACAGAGTTGCCTTGTGAGGAATCCTGCAGAAACAGAGAAAACAAGTCATGTCTGCACTGCAGTGCCACGGTCTACTGCCAATTAGAACTGAAACCCAGCCGTAACCCGACCGCAACCCCGAACCACCATGTCCACCTAAACTGCATGAACAGGTCAACCCCTAACCACCATGTCCA
This sequence comes from Salvelinus namaycush, assembly GCF_016432855.1. Taxonomy (NCBI): domain Eukaryota; kingdom Metazoa; phylum Chordata; class Actinopteri; order Salmoniformes; family Salmonidae; genus Salvelinus; species Salvelinus namaycush. The sequence goes on from NC_052344.1 coordinate 13,592,275, forward strand.
CCTAAACTGCATGAACAGGTCAACCCCTAACCACCACGTCCACCTAAACTGCATGAACAGGTCAACCCCTAACCACCATGTCCACCTAAACTGCATGAACAGGTCAACCCCTAACCACCACGTCCACCTAAACTGCATGAACAGGTCAACCCCTAACCACCATGTCCACCTAAACTACATGAACAGGTCAACCCCTAACCACCATGTCCACCTAAACTACATGAACAGGTCAACCCCTAACCACCATGTCCACCTAAACTGCATGAACAGGTCAACCCCTAACCACCATGTCCACCTAAACTACATGAACAGGTCAACCCCTAACCACCATGTCCACCTAAACTACATGAACAGGTCAACCCCTAACCACCATGTCCACCTAAACTGCATGCAGGTCAACCCCTAACCACCATGTCCACCTAAACTACATGAACAGGTCAACCCCTAACCACCATGTCCACCTAAACTGCATGAACAGGTCAACCCCTAACCACCATGTCCACCTAAACTGCATGCAGGTCAACCCCTAACCACCATGTCCACCTAAACTACATGAACAGGTCAACCCCTAACCACCATGTCCACCTAAACTACATGAACAGGTCAACCCCTAACCACCATGTCCACCTAAACTACATGAACAGGTCAACCCCTAACCACCATGTCCACCTAAACTGCATGAACAGGTCAACCCCTAACCCAACCCTCCCACCTACCGCAACCGGATCCCAACCTAAACCCCATCTGGACCCTAACCATAACCATAACCCCAACCTCAAACCCACCAGTACGACCACGTCGACCCCAGCCTGCATCAGTAGGTCCAGTCTGTACTTGTCGTCGTCCCTGGTGCCGATGGCGGCTCCGCACAGCAGCTGTTTGCGAGAGTCTTTAGAGGCCAGGGGGTAGTCCCTGTTCTTCTTCAAGTCTGTCCTGGCGATGATGGCCACCAGCTCGTCACTGTCGTTCACGATGGGCAGCTTGCCTGGTGGGGGGGAGAGCGAAGAGACTTTGTTAAAGGTGACCAAGTAATTCTGCCATCTAACCTCAAACAGTTCATAAACGACCTTGTACAGCAAACCAAAGAAAACATCATCAATAATAAGTTGAGGATTATACAATAGAACAACGTACCAGAAAACAGGCGACAATAGACTCCTAGAAGGACTGTACCGACTGGCTCACCTTTTTTGCTCCGCTGTAGAATGTCGTTAGCCTCTTTCAGCGTGACACCGGCTGGGGCCACCACTAGCTCCTCCCTCTTAGTCATGGCCTCCTCCAGTGGTCGGCTGTGGTCCTTCTCGGAGAGGAAGTCGATGTCTCTGGAGGTGATGATGCCCACCAGCTTGCTGCCCATCTTGCCGGTCTCGGTGACGGGGATGCCGGAGAAGCCGTGGCGAGTCTTGGCCTCGAACACGTCCCCCACCGTGTGACGCGGGCTCATTACAAGAGGGTCTGTGATGAAGCCCTGCTCAAACCTCTGGACAAACAACAGATATCTGTTAATAAACCATCATGTGTATAGATGCACTGCAACCCATTTAATACCAATCAACATAAAATGATAAAAGTCATTAACTACAAAGGGTAAATGTTTTCATAGGCATTTATGGGGTCTTACCTTAACCTTGCGGACCTCGTTGGCTTGGAATTCAGGGGTGCAGTTGTGATGGATGAGGCCGATGCCTCCCATGAGCTGAAGACATTCAAAAACACCCGACAAATAAAAATCACTTTTGGGAGCCGCAATACTGTTTATGGTATGTTTCCCCCCCCAGCAACACAAAACACTTCCAATGTGACTGACGTGGAAAGCGCACAGTAATTTCTAGCATAGAAAACACACATATATATGTTTTACTGGCTCGCATGTCAGGCGGCAAGGTCTTACCGCCATGGCGATGGCCATCGATGACTCTGTGACTGTGTCCATGGGGGAGGAGATGAGAGGCGTCTTCAGGGTGATCTTCCTGGTCAGGGCAGAGGTCAGGTCCTGGTGGAGAAAGTAAGGAGGACATCTTGGCTCAATAACCCACAACATGTTCAGGAAATCAGTCACTCAGCACACTAGATAATATTAAATCAAATCAAAGTTTATTTGTCACGTGCGCTGAATAGAACAGGTGTCGACCTTACAGTGAAATGCTTACTTACAGGCTCTAAACAATAGTGCAAAAAAGGTATTAGGTGAACAATAGGTAAGTAAAGACATAAAACAACAGTAAAAAGACAGGCTATATACAGTAGCGAGGCTATAAAAGTAGCGAGGCTACATACAGACACCGGTTAGTCAGGCTGATTGAGGTAGTATGTACATGTAGATATGGTTAACGTGAAAATGCATATATGATGAACAGAGAGTAGCAGTAGCGTAAAAGAGGGGTTGGCGGGTGGGACACAATGCAGATAGCCCGGTTAGCCACTGTGCGGGAGCACTGGTTGGTCGGCTCAATTGAGGTATTACAATCTGTTGCAGTGAGTGTAAATGTCCACACTGAGGAAATATACTCAATATTATTCATTTCTAATACAGAGTAGAGTGTAAGTCATTTACTTCATGAAGAAAAGAGAACCTTGACCATCATTGCTTGTAACGGTAAAGGTTGCTTTCTCAGTTGTCCACTAGGGGGCATACATGCTCCAACAAGCAAGTTTGTCCTTTGTGGATTGGCCTAAGGAAAATGACAGTGACCACGGCTCTCAAGCATGCTTTCAATGGCTGACTGGACGATGAGTTTTAAAGTCTCAGACGAGAGTGGCAACAGCAAGTAAAGAACATGCAACTGGAAAGCAGACATCGCCATCTGGCCTAGACGTAAATTATCAGGTGCATTTTATCTGGGCTCCCGAGTGGCGCAGCAGTGTAAGGCACTGTATCTCCGTCCCTGGTTCGAATCCAGGCTGCATCACATCCGGCCGTGATTGGGAGTCCCATAGGGTGGCGCACAATTGGCCCAGCATCATCCGGGCTAGGCCGTCATTGTAAATAAGAATTTGTTCTTAACTGCCTAGTTAAATAAAATAAAAAATATATTTTAAAATCTGTCAGAGAGACAAGACCGATGTTGCTTTGACTAAACTGATGCATGTGACAGATGCTTTTGCACAATCAGGCCGTGACCTTGTTAGAAACTATCTGCCAACACACTGGGAAAGTTCCCTTTTCTAAAATAAATAAAAATCACTTCCACGGTCTTCTCAGCTGGGAGGGAAAACATGGCATTCCTCACCCATGAGAAAACCAGAGCGTGCATTTTATGACATCAAGAGCTTTCCTCCCTTATCTTTGGCAAATGTAAACTACCATACCAACTATTGTGTTTCTGAAATGGGAGGGTGAAGAAAAAGACTGGACACTGGCAGCCATTTTGTTAGCGCAACTGCACTACCCTGCCAACTTCTACTAACCTTTAAAATTGAGAGACCACCTCTGCACATTGAAACACCAGACAGAGGCCCACCTCACACTTATAAAACACCCCTGTGTGGAAGAGGGTGGGGGGTCTATTTTAGAATACAGTCTAAACAAATATTATTGCATGAACTTTGACTGTATTCACAGTTGAGAGACAGACACAGCCTCGTCCCAGTTATCAGAGACTGACTCCACAGTCAAGAAAATAGGCCAGGTTACAACCCTACGGAGACTACCCACAACGCCACGGCAACAACGCAGACAGGCTGTGTTCTAGTCTGGACAAAAAAGGAGATTAGAGATGGAAATTAGATTAAAAACTCCTGATGGACGAGAGAGAAGGGCAGGGGGATTTCACATAAAGCCTGAGATTAACGCTCACATCATCCCCTGAGAGAAGAGTGAGCAACCAACCAGGCACAACCGTGTAGAGAGAGCGAGAGAGAGAGAGAGGGAGAGAGATCAGGCGTGGGAGGCCATCTTGGTAAAAATAGAGTGGCTAGGAGGTTAGGGATGACGAAGGAAGCTGAGAGCAAAATGTCTTTTTGGAAAAGCTGCAATTACAGAATGAGGTTTTGGCTTTGAATGCAGAGGGTGGTTTGTGCATCTGTGTGGACACAGCATACTGTAAAAAGGCTTTGGTTTCAGACGTGGCTCTGGCAAGGAGTGTCTGCTGAAATAATAAGGAATGTGTAGGAAGCAATACTGCTCCCACTTGGTGCACCCATAGTCATTATCCCTGTAGTTTTCAGAGATCTGGAAGAACCAGTCTGGGGCGGCAGGTAGCCTAGTGGTTAGAGCGTTGGGCCAGTAACCGAAAGGTTGCTGGATCGAATCCCTGAGCTGACAAGGTAAAAAAGTGTAGTTTTTTTATTTAGTAGTTTTGCCCCCGAACAAGGGAGTTAACCCACTGTTCCCAGGTAGGCCATCATTGTAAATAAGAATTTGTTCTTAACTGACTTGCCTAGTTATATAAAGGTTATATGAAAAAAACTGTAAAAAACTGGAGAACACTAACCAGTTCAACAGGCTAAGAGCAGCCTTCATCGTATGGCTTGCACCTACCTACCCATGACTCTATCGGTGAACACTTAAGAGGACTGGGCTAGGGAAGAGGGTCTCGGAACAGTGGAATTGAGCCCATGAACAGAACAGTAGGCTGAAGGTAGGTCGAAGGGTAGTCTGTAGCTCAAAACCCATATTGAATTGTCTTAGCTTTCTGGAAGGTCTTGACAGTCAGAGAAGAGAGGACTACTCACCACATCGTCTGAGGTAAAATCAATGAAGCCCGGCAGAATCAGGAAGTCGCTGAAAGACAGACAGAGCAAGAGGTCAGGGGTCAAGGTTCACAGGTTGTCATGGCTAAAGAAAGATGGCTTAAGACAAGAGGACTACAAGATTCATAGTGCAGTGCAATGCAACTGCCAGCCAACTGGTGAGTGGGTCAGAAGTGGCCTATAAAAACCCCTCACCATTTTCCCCACCCAATTTCAAAGTTAACAAGTACCTCCACCATGTTGGAGTTGGGTCCAAAGCAGGAAGTGTTGAAAGCCAAAAGGGGAATATGTGCAAATTAGCCCCTAGAACTGCCACTTTGACCGAGCCTGGTAACGATATAGGGAAAACTAGTTCTCGCAATGGTTGAGGAGTCTGACCCGAAAGTTGCCTGTGATATAAATTTGAATAAACTAAACGTGAGTTTGTGTTAAGAACTAATAGAAAATGTCTTGATCCCAAAAATTGTACGCTCATAAGTTCGCCCTCTAGTTATCGCTGATTAAGCTGCCCCTTCCCTTTGCCTTGTACTCTAGTCTAAAGAGAAACACTGTCTCACCCTGTTAGTACAGTGCTTAGCAAAAGCATCTGGGGTTCAACTTAATTTCTTAGACTGTATGAACACAATGGCAGGCAGAGAGAGAGCGGTAGAGAGCAAATGAGACAGGGAGAAAGAAGGATGATGTGTGTTTTTGGGTGGATCTGGAGATGGGTGGATCTGGTGGTTTGGCAGATGGGTGTGAAAACAGACTGGACAGAGAGAGACGAATAAGTGAGTCTTTGTCTGAGAGAGAGATGGGGGTTAAAGTGAAAACCAGAATAAGATGGAGGAGAGCAGGAGAGAATGGCTCTAAATCAGAACGGGAGGAGCGAGCGAGAGAAACAAAAACTGAAAGAGAAAATGGCCCCCTGTCCTTTATCATGCGTCAGACCATTCCCCTCTCTCCTCCGCCTGTGTGGGTGAAAAGATGGGGCCTAAAATATGTCTACCAAACGGGACAGGGAGGGGTCCTCCTGCAACCGCCAGACACCTCACAAACATAAACACAGTCTGGGACAGGGAGGCAGAGGGGAAAACATCTGCCAGCATTTAAGGAAACCACAAACCTCCGCTGATTCTGGATCAGCTCTCACTAGCCAGACCAACCCCTAACCAGCATGAGCCAAATGGTAAAAAGTGTCACTGGATCAGTTGATAAGCAGCCATTTTATTTATTTTGAGGAGTTTTGCCACCAATTTCCATTACAGAATGCGAGTTACAGTTGTCACTTGGGTTTAACCTGTAACCTATACTTAAGCGGCCAGGTTGACCCAGAATGCAACAGAAAATGTGGAAAATGGGATCTTGATGAGTAAGACCTAGATCCGGACTTCCCTTGTGGAGATGGCACTCCACCTAAACGCAATGAAATAGTTTTTTTGTCCAGGTTCAAATGTATGTTTTGTCCACAGGAGTAAATAATTATATACGGCATTCGAGAAGAACTAACTAGAGTGTGACTTGGCACACGTGACACATTAGGGTTTTAAATACCAAAGACAACACTGGCTACCTTTCAATATGGTTTGCATTCGAATGTTGAATGTGGACAAATGCATGATGCCATTTCGGCCACACCAGTGGTGTAGACAACCACAAACTGCCCGAGTTAGACATTATTATGACCCTTCAACCACTAAGTAGAGAAAGTGGGTAGATCTGATTTAGAGTGCACTTACCTGTCTAGTCTTGCATACTATTAATGTATAAATATCTATTGCATGACATCTGTTCTGAAAACAGTTTCAGGCCCTAGTAATGCTGGGTGCAACTTGATTCATCTTCATTTCATGCAAGACATTTTTGACACAAGCCTGGATAGCACTACTTCATAACCTTGTTCTACGCTACACTTCTGCAAAGGCAGTGCACTACACATGTAGAATTATGTCACGATTGTAATCTTTTCATTTCTCGTCCCTTTGCCACGTAAGTGGATTGAGAATACATTGTCTTCTACACCAATGTCCTGGGGGAGAATTGCGTTGGAGAGATGAGGGGGTTGAATGGGGCTAATTAGAAGCCGAGGATGATTAGGTGGCTGTGATCATAAGACATCATCATGGAATCATCCCATGAAGCCATTGACAAAAAATGACTGCATTGATTAATTCTTTATGACAGGGGTAATATATGATAATAACATGCAGCAGAGTCGTCTGCTGTACTAGAAAATGTTGAGTTGCTGAAAGAATATTGATCCAGCTTGGTGAAATGGCCTTGAGACCCCGACAGAACATCTCAGCTCACCCTGGCGAACACTTTCATAAGGGAGCGTGTATTCAGCTCCAGCGTGTTTTGGTGTGGACAGTAAGCCTGCCAGATTACAGCAGCAACAGGTAAGCAAACACCTCAAAGCCAGTAGGCCTTCGAGCCAGTGAGAATACATCTGGCTTTCTCAATTTATCTTGCCTTCGATTCCTTGCATCCTCTCTCCCCGACTCCCTCTCAAAATACATTGGAGAAGAAAGTCAGAGGGGAGTGACTTTAAACCTTCTCCTTTAATACGGTTAAAAAGGAGCCGAGGAGATAGGGAAAGACGAATTGAGATTGAGCCACTGTCGCTACCGCCCTGGGTTGCCATGTTTGTGAGGCAGTTGTCTGTGGTTGCCATGGTGGAGACACAGCTGTATGATACAGGTAATATGGGCCCAGATGTGGTGCAAAGGAGGGCATCCTCACTTCCTCTGATGCCGTGCCCCGAGACGCTCACATGACAGTACCTCGGGCTAGTCATGCGCTCTGCCTTGCCTTTAAGCAGGACGTGCTTCATTAAGGAGTGGAGGGACGCGCCGGTATCACACACACATACATTGCCTAATCAATTAACCCCTGTGAACTGGGACTAACTCTCCATTCAAATGTAAATAGTGAATACCCTTATTGTGTGGATGTTGTTAAGTCTGAACCATAACATTTAGTAATTTAGCAGATGCTCTTATCCAGCGCAACTTACAGGAGCAATTAGGGTTAAACTGTAAGAAACAAAATGGTTGAGTAGTACCTGCTTGTTGTCTAAATATTGTTTGTCTCACAAACGCCACATAATCGGTTTAGAATGAACAGGCTATCCATTTAATATATTGATTTTTTTAATTTTTTTTTAATACTTTTACCCCCTTTTTTCTCCCCAATTTCATGATATTCCATTGGTAGTTACAGTCTTGTACGATTGCTGCAACTCCCCTACGGGCTCTGTTTAGGTGAAGGTCAAGAGCCATGCGTCCTCCGAAACACGACCCTGCCAAGCCGCACTGCTTCTTGACACACTGCTCGCTTAACCCGGAAGCCAGCCGCACCAATGAGTCAGAGGAAACACCGTACAACTGGCGACCGTGTCAGCTTGCAGGCGCCCGGCTCGCCAGAGCCCTGCTGCACCACTTGGGAGGCCCTAGGGTATCCATTTAATCTGTAACATAGGTTGCGTTCTGAATGGCACCCTATTCCAGTAATGCACTATGTAGGGGACAGGGTACCATTTGGGACAGAGCCACATATAGTCAGAAGACATAGGCTACAACATCAACACAAGGATGTGAATGTTACTCTATTTTAAGTAGGTGTTGGAAGCATTTTATAGCAGTTAGTCATTTTTGCCAAGTCCTCTAGCCAGAGGTATGTTCAAGAAGCAAAACGATGCACAGAGTTTTGGGCAACAGTCTTGGGCAAAGGGGTGAAATTAGTGAAGTAGCTTGCTGTGGCAACATACCAATGCAATGACCGTCTGCCATATTGGGGCATCCCAATGCTTCGCTTGTTGAAATCAAGTTAGTTTTAAACAGAGTGAAAGTGAATTGAGGGTTATTCAGTGACAGTAAAAAAAAGTGAATATGAAATGAGCAGATAAAGAAAGGGCCTTAGGATATGAGTGCAGTCAGATTTCATTATTAGATAGATTAGATAGTGATTGAATGTCTCAAAGAATCAAATAGCAGTTCATGCACTATGATTCTTCAGAGCAGTTAAAGATGCAGCCATATCATTACCGGAAGCAAATATCATCCTATGGTGCAGATCAGGCTAAGCAATCAACCCCCACCACCCTGCCCTACTCATTCATCCGTATAGATCAGTGTTTTTCTCAGCCAGCTAAAAATTACAATAATACAATTGGTGGCGAATGTGGTTTTTACTTTTGCCAAATTCATCAACAAGGTACCTTATTGATTCAAATCTATTTTTAATGGGACAATCATTTGCTTCCCCTATATGAACTCATCGTTTGTTGACAAGAGGTTTTTACAGTATAGTGTATATAGTGTCAAAATGGTTGAAAAGTCAACCGTTTTACTCACTTGTAAGTCAACCCGTCGCCTTTAGAGCATAGCTCTTCTGCCGTTTGACCATCAGCGACAACAGACTGTTGTTGAGCAGATCTGCGATTCAAAACGTGTTGGCCATCATTACAAAGCGCCGCCCGCATCTCGTCCATCATCGCCTGCGCTTAGGTTTGGACAGTTCGAGAGCGTACTTGCACAATACGGTTCTATTTGGCATTTGTATTGTGGTTGAACTGAACTTACTTGTAGGTGAGGCCGTCTCCAACGGAGAAAAGCTGTTGTGCGGAGAGTCCATCTTCTGGGACATAGCCCGTACCACCACTGATCAGGAAATCAGCCATGCTGTCAAATGAAAAGGATGACAAGCAGGCATTAGATTGTAGCCATCGTTTCAAGTGTAACATTCAATGCATTTTCAAATATAATTAGCCATCAATAGATGAAGGGTTAAAAGGTGACGACGCTTTGCGTCTGTGAATGACTATTAGTGCTGAGTGATTAACCCAAAACGCAGTTTCTCTAGAGACAAATGATATCAAGCCCAAACTGTTCGATGTAGTAGGGAGTTGTAGTTTCCAAAAGGCCAATATTCTACATAGTTTCGCATGGAAAACGTGGTATTTACCTATAATGACCATAATCCATTGCATGCCTACTTGTCCATCTGTGTTTCTTTTAGCTTGCTACATTAAAGAGACAAGAATGCTCGTTTGAAAGGAGAGCAGTTGCTTCACGAGGTACACTACACAACCAAAAGTATGTGGACACCTGCTCGTCGAACATCTCATTCCAAAATTGTGTCCGTATAAATGGCCATATTGCTGCTACAACAGCCTCCACTCATGAAAAACAGCCCCAGACAATTATTCATCCTCCACCAAACTTAACAGTTGGCACTATACATTCAGACAGGTAGCGTTCTACTGGCATCCGCCAAACCCAGATTCGTCCATCGGACTGCCAGATGGTGAAGCATGATTCATCATTCCAGAGTCCAATGGCAGCGAGTTTAACATCACTCCTGCCAACGCTTGGCATTGTGCATGGTGATTGTAGGCTTGTGTGTGGCTACTCGGCCATGGAAACCCATTTCATGAAGCTCCCGACGAACCGTTCTTGTGCTGACGTTGCTTCCAGAGGCAGTTTGGAAGTTGGTAGTGAGTGTTGCAACCGAGGACAGAATTTTTACACACTATGCGCTTCAGCACTCCTGCTTTGTGTTCTTGTATGGTCTACCACTTCGTGGCTGATCCGTTTTTGCCCCCAGACGTTTCCACTTCACAATAACAGCACTTACAGTTGACCAGGGCAGCTCTAGCAAGGCAGAAATTTAACTACCTTATTGGAAAGGTGGCATCCTATGAAGGTGAAACGTTGAAAGTCACCGAGATCTTCAGTAAGGCCATTCTACTGCCAATGTTTGTCTATTGAGATTGCATGGCTGTGTGCTCGATTTTATACACCTCTCAACAACGGGTGTGGCTAAAATAGCCGAATCCACTCATTTGAAGGTGTGTCCACATACACAAAAGTATCTCTACCTGAAATTGATAGTTGGTATTCAGCAGTCAAAAAAGTATGCCCTGTTTACATTGAAGAAATACTGAAATTGTGATTTTGTCAGACAGCAGCTCTATAGAGGTGAGATGACTTGACATGAAATAGTCATCAAATAAAACAAACGTAATATACCAAACTGAAATATTATATTGAAGTAAAATAATGTGAATAAATTGTTAATTGATAAGCAGTAATGACAGTCACTACCATCACGGACATTTTATTCACCGTTTCATTATGTGTTGTTATTATCGAACCCGAAATCATGACTTTTTTAAATAGTTAAACTGAAACCTAACCGACCTCACAAGCACAGATCGCTGCGCACTAACGACTATGCGTTTTCAAAATGTGGATGACCCACTAACATCTATAAGAAACCTTTCTATTAGAGGGGGCATGCTGGCAAAATATAGCCTCACGAAATTAACCCTTTCATGCACTGTTGTGTAAATATCCATGGCAAAAATAGCAGCAGCACTAATGTTAGCTACATGTTTAAATAAAACACGTTGCTTTACATTTTTTCATGTTTGATAAACATTTTTTTTTTTTTTTTTACAATTTACTGGATAAACACCAGGAAAATAGAGCACACTAATGTTATCTGTATTGCTTGTGGTGGCTGTCCATGCAAACAAAACAGCCATCAAGCGACACTATGACCTAATAAGTCATGTTAAACAATGATCTGTCCAGCAAAAACGTTTCCTTCAAGCACATATTTATTCACACTACCTACACAGTGTTCTGGATAGCTGCTGAAAGGGAACCGTGAGCAATGCCTAGCTACAGTAGTTCGCTAGCACTTACTAACGTTAACTGGCTACTGTACAGCTGAGTACCTAACAATGGTTACAATGCCTTGAGCACAAAATACATGCGGGGAGAATAAAACATGTCTATATTAACGATTAATGACGAATCTAGCCAACTGTCCGCAGCCTAAGTATTTATAGATTTTCAGCCATCATGTCTTTAACATATCGTTTGCAATATATTTTATCACCAAAGCTGCACTATAAATTAGCCATCTAATTTATTGCCACGCAAGTCAAAATGATCAGAGTGCGTGCGTTATTCAGCAGGAGCATGTGTCAGCTAGCGGTAGCCGGCTAGCAAGCTAGCTAACATGTTTCAACTCATTACTGAAGATGATCTGTATTCTATGCAATTAGCCACCTCACCACGTTCTTAGTCTTACTTACAGTTACCTAATGTTAGTTACGTTAAGAAAATGTGAAACAAAAAATAAATTCCAGCCCGTTTTCTACCTCTTGAAGCAGACCACGTTGAAGGTGTAAGGAAATGCGAACTTTCCAGCTGTAGCTAGCTAGCAAGTCCAAAATGAGCGGAAGCAAAGTGTGCTTTCTCTACTATGGAGGGAACCAACCCACAATTAATTCCCCTACTACAAACTCAAGTGATGATGGGAGGCTGGTCCAAATTTGATTGCCTGTCGCTGCTACAGTGTATCGGCGTTATGAAGAATAATATTTTCGCAGAAGCGTCGAAAATGGATGCGTCACATCCCCTCTCCTCCCACGTGGGGCGCTCATTGAATTCGAAAACACGAGGGTAAAAATCTCAACTCAATCACAGACTTTGCAGGTTAGTGAGATTATGTCCTTGTAATTTATGTAATATACCTAATATCTGCACTGCAGAGTGCAGACCATACATATTTTGGAGGAGAAAATCATGCATTTAGGCTACAGGGAAATTGGCACTGTAGTCTGGCAGTGCCAATGTCCATATATTATCATTGTATAACCCACATATAACCACATAAACAGCAGGCCCTCCTACCATCCGTTTTTGGAATATTAGGCCTTGGGCTTCTATTATCAGGATCAATCAAGAATCTTAAATCATTCAAATGTGTAGAAATCAACTTTTATACTGCTTATCTACTTATCAATCTAAAGTGACTTTTGTATTTTGACAAAACCCACAAATCAACTATTCTCAGATGGTTCAGTGAGGTGCAACGTTTGGGGGTATTAACTGAACAGCACCACTGTCAGATTTACAAGTCACATGCAACCAGTTACTAGTAACCAATTATACGGATGACAGTGGCATTTTCTAGTCTAGATTGATCTCAACTGACCAGTAGAGCCAGCCAGGCTACATACCTCCTTAAATAGCCTAGATCACATTTTACACATTTACAGTCGATGAGGACATTGACGGAATTTACCCTCATTTTCTCCTTCTTATCTTATATATCATGGCGTATGACTTTCACTTTCAAATACAGGACAGACTGTTTAAAACAGAAAGAGAGAATGGCCCCCTCCTTTATCATCTGTCGAGACCATTCAGATGATAAAAGCACAAAAGCCAATAGACCATTGGCATTCAAGCTGATGGATTTGGGAGAATCAGACTGAATTATTTAGGCTTGGCCTATTGTGCTGTATGTTGACCTGTGAATCCACAAGCATTGCGTACCGAACAGTTCCACACTCTCCCATGTCTGTGATGGCTCAGGGTTGGGAAGAGGAGCACACACACACACATACACAGACATACACAGACAGATGAAGTAGACCTCCCTCACAAGCACACACTTTTGTAAAAGGAGGACGGCCAGCTCACTGCTGTCAATACCATCAGTGGCTGACGGTAGTCACTGACAGACAATTGCAACCTACCATCACGCAAGCAATGTCGCAATAAATTCAAATGTTGTTCTTCCTTCTCACCGTCGTTTCCTGGAGAGTGGGGAATTCTAACCCATGCACTCTTGATCCTGTGGATGAAATGGAGTGGGACTGCTGTAGCTGTGTTCACTCAACCAACACACAGATATTCAGAGCAAATAAAACCAAATGCATTTGTAATGGTGACTAGTGATCCACCCTGCATTAAAACATAATTCGCCCCAAGTACATTTATCATGGGGATGTATATTGTCCCTTGGCCTACTCCCTGTGTGGCACTATACCAGGAGCCCCTCCTCCAGTACTAAGCAAAGCACAGAGGGCCTTCCCAGCCTTGACAAGTACCAAGGTGATCTGGCGGGTACTGTGTCTGTGCGTGAGTTCATTGCTTTAAATGTGGGTCACCCACAATATGGGTCAGAGATTCCTCTATGCACACCCAGTGGCTATTTCAAGCATTGATTCAAATCTGATCCCATTAAGCTCTCCACCTGCTGCCCAAGCTGCAAGGCATAAGGGGGACCTGCCACTCCAAAAATAGCCTTGAGGCAGATTCTGTTGTTTTGGTATCAGAGTACGCCACTGAATCATAGGTTTTCAATGTGTTTAGGGGCCGCCCTCAGAATGACTCGCCATAAACCACATAAGACACAGGCGTCCTAGAGCTTCATTACGGGCTAACAAGGAGATTTAACTTCAAGGTTATTTGCAAGCCAGGCTAAACACAGGGCTATGTAAACTGATACTACTCAATGGGCTGTATTTACATATTGTAACCATGGTGAAAGCAGAGTAATGAAAAGTAGTCAGAAGAAGTGGGAGGAACTAATGCTACAGCTTGAATGCTCACTAGTCAAATATACACTGAGTGTACAACAAATTAGAAACACCTGCTCTCTCCATGACATAGACTGACCAGGTGAATCCAGGTTAAAGCTATGATCCCTTATTGATGTCACCTGTTAAATCCACTTCAATCAGTGTAGATGAAGGGGAAGAGACAGGTTAAAGAAGGATTTCTAAGCATTGAGACATTGATTGTGTTTGTGTGCCATTCAGAGGGTGAATGGGCAAGACTAAATATTTAAGTACCTTTGAACAGGGTATGCTGGTAGGTGCGAGGCCACCGGTTTGAGTGTCTCAAGAAGTGCACCGCTGCTGGGTTTTTCATGCTCAACATTTTCCCGTGTGTATCAAGAATGGTCCACCACACAAAGGACATCCAACCAACTTGACTGTGGGAAGCATTGGAGTCAACATGGGCCAGCGTCCCTTTGGAACGCTTTTGACACCTTGTCCATGCCCCAACGAATTGAGGCTGTTCTGAGGGCAAAATGGGGTGCAACTCACAGGAGGGTGCTGAGGGCAGGACAGCTCATAATAATGGCTGGAAGGGAGTAAATGGAATGGCATTAAACACATTAAAACCACGTGTTTGATATATTTGATACCATTGGCTCAAGCCAATACCATGAGCCCGTCCTCCCCAATTAGGTGCCACCAACCCCCTGTGGTCAACTCCAACTCAGGTTGGATTTCAACATGAGTCAGCTCCAGAGTTGCTACACAAGTAAACTATTCTACATTTCAGCAAGTATCTAAAAATCTTCTTTGCCTGGCCCTTCACTAATATGTTGTTATTTTCAAATGGATGGCAGTTTATTTCACTAAGTAATACTCTAGTACAGCTTTAACCATAATCTTGCTTTGCCCGACTCACCTCTCGGGGCCAAAGCCAGCCTGGATGCGGGTGGCGCTGTATCGCTGTGCGGCCGTCTCGTGCCCGTGCCCGTGCCCATGCCCATGCCCATGGGGGCTGAGGGGGAAGAGGTGCTCCGCGTTTTGTTGTGAGGGGTTGGAGCTGGGCCGGGGTAGCTCTGTGTCCCCTACGATCCTCCGGTAGTCCATCTGGTGGCTGTCCCGCTCTCCATCCACCCCAAAGTGTTCGTAGCCGTACCCTTCCATGTTGGGTCCAATTGCCAAGCTCTCTTGCTCCAGTCTCTCACTCTGGTCGGTGACCTCACCGTCGCCCTCTGACCCTTCTGTCGGTGACGTCCCTCAAGTGGACTCAAGTCACGTAGGGACTAGGGGTCCCTGAACCGGCCTACCAGCGCAAAACAATTCCCACAGAACAGAAAGAATTAGAACGATCTCAGCCAACCAACCAGACGAGTCAAAGGAGCTGAGGACCTGAGTTTGAAAAACAGAGCTACTTGTGAGAGACACAACACGTTCTCTGGTTCAACACATTCTTATCTTGGTCTCATAGCTCCAGTGTTGTCTTTACCGTCAACTTTGTTGTCGAATCCCAGGTCAGATACAAAAATACTCAGAGAGATATGAGAGAGAGAGAGAGAGACAGAAGTAAGATAGTTATGTCCCTCCCTCCCCCGTCTATGCGCAGGGTGCACCTGCTAACCAACCCACAGTGTCCGCTAGGCGTGTCAGCAGAGGGTGTCACCGTGGTAATGCTCCTGCCGAGATGGCGTTGTCGTGGAAATGATGCCGGAGAGGCTTGTCGTCGTGGAGTCGTCGCCGTCCCAACGTTCCCCTTGCCCCTGTGAGAGAACTAATACTCACTGACCTGAAGGGAGATTGTGGTGGGAATGGGAGGAGTGAGATGGCAGAGAGAAAGGGCCCAGACTAATAGAGGGAGGGAGAGGTGGATAGAAAGAAAGAAAGAGAATGCCTGCAGGGATAGAGGAGAAGCAGAATGGGATACTCAGTGAGTTTTTGTCCAGTCGAGTGCTGCTCTATGAATCTCTCTCTGCGTACAGCTTAACCCTGTTTTCTGTCAGTGGCAGACGTCGCTTTCACAAAGAGGATTGGGGAATTAGAATACAGTGGGCAGGAGATACATGCAGGAGGCAGAGAGGGCACTTAAACACACTCCAAACAGACTAGCACTGTCGCCAATGTGCGTGTGTGTCTGTGTGCGTGTGTGTCTCTGTGTGTGTGTGTGGCCGTGGGACAAACCCACAGTAATATACAATAATTCCACAAACTGCTTGAGATAGTGCCAAAGTATGGCCTTGAGGAGGATGCCTGGCTTGCCTTGGACACAGACAGGTTCAGGGACATACAACAGTGCTCACACTGCACCACAGGAGAGAGTATAGCTAACACAAGGGTGACAGCTTCTTACATAGCCCCTGAAATAGGCCTCAAATGTTCAGTACAATCTACAGTATATGCACAGTACAAACCATTCTGCTCCCAAAAACTGTGTGTGGATGTACCTTTAAATAGGACAGTTTGGGGTCTGTACTCTTAACATCTTCCCGACAGTGTTTTACAACTTACAGAATAGAATGTTAAAGGCTCAGTTGACTGGAGCATGGAGCTAGCTATAGCAACAACCAAAGTAGTGGGTTCAATTCCGGCATGGGCCCCACATAGTGAATACTGTATAGTAGGCATATACAGTGCATTCAGAATGTATTCAGACCCCTTTACTTTTCCCACATTTTGTTACGTTACAGTCTTATTTTAAAATGGATTCACATGGTTTTCCTCTCATCAATCTACACACAATAACCCGTAATTGCAAAGCAAAAACAGCATTTTAGAAATGTTTGCTAATAAAAATGTAATTATCACATTTACATAAGTATTCAGACCATTTACACAGTACTTTGTTGAAGCAACCTCCCTCGAGTCTTCTTGGGTATGACGCTACAAGCTTGGCACACCTGTATTTAGGGAGTTTCTCCCATTCTTCTCTGCAGATCCTCTCAAGATCTGTCAGGTTGGATGGAGAGTGTCGCTGCACAGCTTTTTTCAGGTCTCTCCAAAGATGTTACATCGGGTTCAAGTCCGGGCTCTGGCTGGGCCACTCAAGGACATTCAGAGACTTGTCCCGAAGCTGCGTTGTCTTGGCTATGTGCTTAGGGTCGTTGTCCTGTTGGAAGGTAAACCTTCGCCCCAGTCTGAGGTCCTAAGCGGTCTGGAGCAGGTTTTCATCAAGGATCTCTCTGTACTTTGCATTCATTTTTCCCTTGATCCTGACTAGTCACCCAGTCCCTCCCGCTAAAAAACATCTGCACATCAGACCAGAGAATCTTGTTTCTCATGGTCTGGGAGTCTTTAGGTGCCTTTTTGTAAACTCCATGTGCCTTTTACTGAGGAGTGGCTTCCGTCTGGCCACTCTACCATAAAGGCCTGATTGGTGGAGTGCTGCAGAGATGGTTGTCTTTCTGGAAGGTTCTCCTATCTCCACAGAGGAACTCTGGAGCTCTGTCAGAGTGACCATCGGGTTCTTGGTCACCTCCCTGACAAAGGCCCTTCTCTCCCAATTGGTCAGTTTGGCCAGGTGGCCAGCTCTAGGAAGAGTCTTGGTGGTTTCAAACTTCTTCCATTTAAGAATGACGGAGGCCACTGTGTTCTTGGGGACCTTCAATGCTGCAGACATTTTTTGGTAGCCTTCCCCAGATCTGTGCCTTGACACAATCCTGTCTCGGAGCTCTGCGGACAATTCCTTCGATTTCATGGCTTGGTATTTGCTCTGACGTGCACTGTCAACTGTGAGACCTTATATAGACAGGTGTGTGCCTTTCTAAATCATGTCCAATCAATTTAATTTACCACTGGTGGACTCCAATCAAGTTGTAGAAACATCTCAAGGATGATCAATGGAAAAAGGATGCACCTGAGCTCAATATCGAGTCTTATAGCAAAGGGTCTGAATACTTATGTAAATAAAGTACTTCTGTTTTTTATTCTTTATAAATGTACAAACATTTATAAAAACCTGTTTTCGCTTTGTCATTATGGGGTATTGTGTGTAGATTGATAAGGGGGGAAATGATTTAATCCATTTTAGAATAAGGCTGTAACGTAACAAAATGTGGAAAAATTATTTTCCAAGCCAGGCTAATTAATACTTTCTGAATGCACTGTATATGTCGACAGAAACTTGCAATGGGGAAAACATCTCTTAAATGTGCTCTTCTCTTCATTTTTTAAAAACAATGTCAGAGAAAGAGGCTGAGAAAGAGAAAGGGAAAGAAATAGGTACCACCTAGAAAGAGGTATCTCCCCATCACCCCTTTCTCCCACTCGAGACCTGGTGTCTGAAAGGGATCAGGAACAGGTGACTGAGTGTTTGTGACAGTTGTTCAGACTCGAGGACGGAAAATCATCTTATGCTGCCCGTGGAGAGCATAGCAACGCCCCATCCTTGTCCGTGCAGTCAACCCCCCAGTCAACCACTCCATGGAACCCTCTTTTCACAGCTAGGTTAACACTGGAGCCGAAGCCTAACGTGAGATCAGCACGCTTGTTACTATAAACTTTCGTGGAAATTACACACTGCTATCCATGTGATATGTGTGTCAATTCAAGTTCCGTTGTGCCCCTCTGTGTTGTTTACCTCGAAAGCATATATACAAATACACACACACACACACACACACACACACACACACACACACACACACACACACATACACACACACACACACACACACACACACACACATACACACACACACATACACACACACACACATACACACACACACACACACACACACACACACACACACACACATACACACACACACACACACACACACACACACACACACACACACACACACACACACACATACATACACACACACACACACACACACACACACACACACACACACACACACACATACACACACACACACATACACACACACACACACACACACACACACACACACACACACACACACACATACACACATACACACACACACACACACACACATACACACACACACATACACACACACACATACATACAATGGCATATGGAGTTGGGTCACTTTAGTCCATTATTTGTACTCTGTGACCCTTCCGCTCATGTACCCTTCTGCTCATGTGTGTGTGACCCCCTCCCCACGCATTCACTGTATTACCATAATGATAATGGGTCTCGTGTGCAGTATGTGGCAAGGTGGTGTTGGCCGTACCCCTTTCCTGCAGTCAGTGATCAAAAGTGCCCTCTTTGGTCTCATGGGTGGAATGTTATTAATAATAATTAATTATTATAATTTTTATTTTTTTACAACAAAAATCCAGTGTTTTCTATGTCAAACAGTTTTGTTATATTTCAGTCTTCTGTGATTGTAACGTAGACGCTGGCAGTCGAGAAGCAGGTGCAGGTGGTAAGTTTAATATAACAAACATGGAACAATACAACACAGGAGTAGCATCTTGATATGAAACACAAGCAATACTGCCTGGGGAAAGAACCTAATGTAGTGCCAGATAAAGGGGAGGTAATAAATGAGGTAATGGAGTCCAGGTGTGCCTCATGATGAAGCGCAGGTGTGCGTAATGATGGTTGCCAGGACCGGTGGTTAGTACACCGGGACTCCACACCAACCTTTGGGGACCACCCTTGAGGAGAGAGGAGAGAGGAGCGGCGATGGAGCTAAAGCTCCTGAGGAAATGGCGTTAGAAGTTGGCAAACCCCAAAAATGTTTATGTAACCCGTTTATGGTGGTTGGGACTGGCCATAACCTGACTGCATCTACCTTCTTGACGTCCATCTTCACTCCTTGCGGGCTGATTTGGTAGTCTAGGAAGGAGACAGCCTCCTGATGAAACTGGTACTTCTCAGCCTTGACAAACAGTTGGTTAGCCAGGAGGCGTTCCAGGACTACTCGGACGTGAGCGATGTGATCCTCCAAGGTAGCCAGGATGTCGTCGATATACACAACACCAGGATTCCGAGCATATCCCGGAACACATCATTGATGAATGCCTGGAACACTGACAGAGCATTGGCTAAGCCAAATGGTATCACCAAGTACTCGTAGTGACCAGACATTGTGCTAAAAGCTGTCTTCCATTCATCCCCCTCCCGGATGCGGATGAGATTGTATGCACTCCGCAGGTCCAATTTGGTAAAGAACCGGGCCACGCGGAGCTGTACAATGGCACCAACGGGAGAGGGTAACGGTACTTGGTGGTGATGTCATTGAGTCCTCTTGTAATCAATACACGGGCGTAACCCTCCATCCTTCTTGGCCATGAAGAAGAAGCCTGCAGAAGGGGATGTGTGGATGAAACTTTGTTGGAGCGCCTCATGGATGTTCTCCTCCATGGCCTTGGTTTCAACCACCGACAGAGGGTAGATGTGTCTGGGTGGGGGCGCAGAGCCTGCAAGCAGGTCAATGGCAAAGTCCCAGGGGCGATGAGGAGGGAGACAGGTGGCGCAGGTTTTGGAAAATACCTTCCCCAGGTCCTGGTATACCTTCGGGATGTTGGGCTGAAGGGCAACCACAGGACTCTCAACCAACGTGGAACCAACGGGGATGGGAATGCCGGCATTCGGGTGCCCAGTCCATGATTTTCATCCCCGACCATCAGATGGTGGGGTTATGGCTTTGAAGCCAAGGGAGGCCGAGGATGATCTTGTGAGCTGGTGCACTGGTGATGAAGGGAATGTTCTCCTGACGGATGGACCACAGTGAGGGTGAGTGGGTCGGTGATGGGTGTGATGGTCCCGGGACCTAATGGACGATTATCGAGGGCTTGAACATGGAAAGGAGAGGAGAGCAGGTATGAGGTGATGTTAAGAGAGGAGGCAAGAGTCTGGTCAGTAAAGTTCCGGAATCCACTAATGCTGTAGAAACAGACGCTGGGAGTCGAGAAGCAGGTGGTAAGTTTAATATAACAAAGAACGATACA
This sequence comes from Salvelinus namaycush, assembly GCF_016432855.1. NCBI lineage: Eukaryota > Metazoa > Chordata > Actinopteri > Salmoniformes > Salmonidae > Salvelinus > Salvelinus namaycush. The sequence goes on from NC_052344.1 coordinate 13,613,207, forward strand.
ACACAGGAATAGTGTATTGACATGAAACACAGAAACAATACTGCCTGGGGAGAGAACCTAATGTAGTGCCAGATAAAGGGGAGGTAATAAGTGAGGTAATGGAGTCCAGGTGTGCCTCATGATGAAGCGCAGGTGCACGTAATGATGGTTGCCAGGACCGGTAGTTAGTAAACCAGCGACGTCGAACACCAGAGGGGATTAGCGGGAATAGACGTGACGGTGATGTAAATAAAGTGTAATACTGGGATGCAAACTCAAAATGTCAACTCTATATCTGACATGGTACATGGTACAGGTGTCTTCTTTTTCTTAAGCCCATAACCATGTGTGCGAGGTGTATACTTTGGTTTCAAAGTGTGTGTCACTGTGTGCAACCCTGATTTAGCCCACTGCAGTAAAAGGTTATTAACCTTCTGTCTTATGTAACCACACCAAACGTAACATATCATACTAATTTGAGTGCCCCGGATTTACATTTACTGTTACGTCCACTCTACACTGAGTATACAAAACATTAAGAACACCTTCCTAATATTGAGTTGCACCATCCCTTTTGTCCTCAGAACAGACTCAATTTGTCGAGGCATGGACTCTACAAGGTGTCAAAAGCGTTCCACAGGGATGCTGGCCCATGTTGACTCCAATGCTTCCCACAGTTGTGTCAAGTTGGTTGGAGGTCCTTTGGGTAGTGGACCATTCTTGATACACACAGGAAACTGTTGAGTGTGAAAAACTCAGCAGCATTGCAGTTCTTGACACAAACCGGTGCACCTGGCACCTACTACTAAACCCCAATCAAAGGCACTTTAATATTGTGTCTTGCCCTTTCACCCTCTGAATGGCACACATACACAATCAATGTCTCAATTTTCTCAAGGCTTAAATTTTTTTATTTGACCTGTCTTCTCCCGTTCATCTACACTGATTGAAGTAGTATAGTGACATCAATAAGGGATCATAGCTTTCACCTGAATTCACCTAGTCAGTCTATATCACGGAAAGAGCGAGTGTTCTTAATGTTTTGTATACTCAATGTATGAGACCAGTCTTTGTGTGGACACTCATTGAGCAGAACATTGAGCAGTGTGTGTGTGTGTGTGTGTGTGTGTGTGTGTGTAGACTGAGGACATCCTCCATCAGATGACCTGAATATAGAGTCCCCCTGCCTAACTCATGTCACATTTAGCCACTTTGATAGAACAGTGCTCTCTTTTCACAGAATACTCCCTAGGCTACTTTACACTAGACTACTTTGCCAAATTCACTTTATTCTTTTTTATTCTAGACATAATCCTATCTGTTGGCATTCACATCTTTCAAAGCCTAAGTTACATATGCATGCAATGCAAGATGCAAAACGACGTTGCGTAGCAAAAGTACGCAGATGTGCAGCCCTGCAATTTTAAACTCAATGCAAGTACTGGTACGCTGGATCGCCATTAGACGCAAACATTTTGTCCAAACATTTATTGCTTGATCCTCATGTTTGCCGGCTTTGACCATGAATAGTCTAATGTAGGGCATTGAATATGGCCCACAATCTTGTGGCCATCAGCTCTCAACCAGAGGAGGCTGTGGGGAGGAGATATAGGAGGATGGGCTCATTGTAATGGCTGGAATAGAATAAATGGAACAGTATCAAAAACATCAAATATATGAAAAACCACGTTTGACTCTATTCCATTTATTCCATTCCAGCCCGTTCCTCCCACCAACCTCCCCTGCAATATAGCCTCGTTGAATACAGTATTTAAAATGTGTTGTTGGGGATTTTATTTTTCGTTGAGTTACTGCTTTAATGTATATTGTGTTACAGTGGGTTATTGTGTACCGCACAGCCATTAGGTTGTCATCATTTTACCTGCAATGCGCATCTATATTTCCCTGCTGGCATTAGCTGGAACAGAAATATAGTAATCTGAGTGAAATGACTTTGACACCCCTGTGCCAGTATTCATGAAGAGTCTCAGAGTTGGAGTGCGGATCTAGGAGCAGGTCCTCTACCCCTGTCCCTGATCATCTGATCCATTGTGATCTGAAAGACAAAAGTGATACTTGATCCTCATTCCTACTCTGAGGCATTGTTAAATACACCTCTCTCATTCAGAAGGGTTCAATGCAGAAGACACACTTCGGTTGAATGTGTTCAGTTGTACAGCTGACTAGGTATTCCCCTTTCCCTAATACACTGAGACGCTTATAAAACGGGCCCAGGTTGCTGCCCTGGTGTTCTACTGTTAATCATCGCCATCTAGTGGTCATGGACTTTTAATGCAATATCCCCTGTGATTTCCTCCATACATTCCTTCTGAGGACAAGCTACTAATCATTTGTCTGGGCATTCCCTAGTCAAATCAAATTGTATTTGTTACTTGCGCCCCGAATACAACAGGTGTAGATCTTACAGTGAAATGCTTACTTACGAGCCCCTAACCAACAATGCAGTTTAAAGAAAAAAATATGAATAAGAATAATAAGAAATAATTTAATAATTTAATAATTAAAGAGCAGCAGTAAAATAACAATAGCGAGACTATATACAGGGGGGTACCTGTACAGAGTCAATGTGCGGGGGCACCGGTTAGTTGAGGTAATATGTACATGTAGGTAGATTTATTAAAGTGACTATGCATAGATGATAACAACAGATAGTAGCAGAGGTGTAAAAGAGGGAGGGGGGGCAATGCAAATAGTCTGGGTGGCCATTTGATTAGATGTTCAGGAGTCTTACGGCTTGGGGGTTGGAGCTGTTTAGAAGCCTCTTGGACCTAGACTTGGCGCTACCGCTTGCTGTGTGGTAGCAGAGAGAACAGTCTATGACTAGGGTGGCTGGAGTATTTGACCATTTTTAGGGCCTTCCTCTGACACCGCCTGGTATAGAGGTCCTGGATGGCAGGAAGCTTTGCCTCAGTGATGTACTGGGCTGTATGCACTACACACTGTAGTGCCTTGCGGTCGGAGGCTGAGCAGTTGCCATAGCAGGCAGTGATGCAACCAGTCAGGATGCTCTCAATGGTGCAGCTGTAGAACCTTTTGAGGATCTGAGGACCCATGCCAAATCTTTTCAGTCTCCTGAGGGGGAATAGGTTATGTCGTGCCCTCTTCACGACTGTCTTGGTGTGCTTGGACCATGTTAGTTTGTTGGTGATGTGGACGCCAAGGAACTTGAAGCTCTCAACCTGCTCTACTACAGCCCCGTCGTTGAGAATGGGGGCGTGCTCGGTCCTCTTTTTCCTGTAGTCCACAATCATCTCCTTTGTCTTGATCACGTTGAGGTAGAGGTTGTTGTCCTTGCACCACACGGCCAGGTCTCTGACCTCCTCCCTATAGGCTGTCTCGTCGTTGTCGGTGATCAGGCCTACCACTGTTGTGTCATCGGCAAACTTAATGCTGGTGTTGAAGTCGCGCCTGGCCGTGCAGTCATGAGTGAACAGGGAGTACAGGAGGGGACTGAGCACGCACCCTTGAGGGGCCCCTGTGTTGAGGTTCAGCTTGGCGGATGTGTTGTTACCTACCCTTACCACCTGGGGGCGGCCCATCAGGCAGTCCAGGATCCAGTTGCAGAGTGAGGTGTTTAGTCCCAGGGTCCTTAGCTTATTGATTGTCGTCCCAAGATGGCATAGCAGTCAGACGTCCTTTGTCCTCGTCTTGTCGTGTCCCGTGTATATATATATTTACATCTTTCTTTGCATATCTTTTATATATTTTCTTTTCCAAAAACTCAACTTCAAAACACTCTCCTGCAACCCGCCTCACCAATTATTTTTTTTAAAGTATTATTTACCTCAAATCTGAAATCCACAAAAGAAGCTAACCAGAAGCTAGCCAGAAGCTAACCAGAAGTTAGCCAGAAGCTAGCCAGAAGCTAACCAGAAGCTAGCCAGAAGCTAGCCAGTTTACTGGCTAACGTTAGTATTCAGCTAACCACGGTTTGTGGTCATCAGCTATCCTTTAGCTCGAAAAGCTATCGCCAGTTTTGTACAACGCGACTCAGACCAGAACATACCGGACCTATTTTTCTCTCCATATCCCCGGATTTCAACCGCAAGCTCTGGACATTTACACCTGGATCTCGCAGCTAGCTAGCTGCAATCCGTGTGACTATTGGCTTACGTCGATCCCGGAGCACACATCAATTATTCCAGAGCTAGCCAGCTGAAAAGTTCCATCAGCCACTCCTGGGCTACAATCACCTATCCGGACCCATTTTACTGCCGATGCGGAGCCCCACCGGGCCTTCACGACTGGACTACCGACGTTATCTGCCCGAGGGAGTTATCCAAACTGGCCCCTCCGTCGCGACGTTACCTGAACGCCCATCTGCGGCCCGCTAATCGTTAGCTGTCTTATCGGCTGCTATCTGAATAGGTCTATCTATCGGACAATTTTTCTTGGGTCACTATAACTATATCTATTTTGCCAATTGGATTGATCCACTCTACCACACGGAACCCCACTAATCTACTGTCGGAAACGCATGAGGTGGCTAAAATCAGACTTCCATCCTATGCTAGCTTGCTACCGATGGCTCAGCTAGCTGTCTGAATCGCCGTTACCCCAACCAACCTCACTACTCACTGGACCCTTATGATCACTCGACTAAGCATGCCTCTCCTTAATGTCAATATGCCTTGTCCATTGCTGTTCTGGTTAGTGTTTATTGGCTTATTTCACTGTAGAGCCTCTAGCCCTGCTCATTATACCTTATCCAACCACCCACACATGCGATGACATCACCTGGTTTCAATGATGTTTCTAGAGACAATATCTCTCTCATCATCACTCAATACCTAGGTTTACCTCCACTGTATTCACATCCTACCATACCTTTGTCTGTACATTATACCTTGAAGCTATTTTATCGCCCCCAGAAACCTCCTTTTACTCTCTGTTCCGGACATTCTAGACGACCAATTCGCATAGCTTTTAGCCGTACCCTTATCCTACTCCTCCTCTGTTCCTCTGGTGATGTAGAGGTGAATCCAGGCCCTGCAGTGCCTAGCTCCACTCCTATTCCCCAGGCGCTCTCTTTTGATGACTTCTGTAACCGTAATAGCCTTGGTTTCATGCATGTTAACATTAGAAGCCTCCTCCCTAAGTTTGTTTTATTCACTGCTTTAGCACACACTGCCAACCCGGATGTTCTAGCCGTGTCTGAATCCTGGCTTAGGAAGACCACCAAAAATTCTGAAATCTCCATTCCTAACTACAACATTTTGGCCAAAGGGGGCGGTGTTGCAATCTACTGCAAAGATAGCCTGCAGAGTTCTGTCCTACTATCCAGGTCTGTACCCAAGCAATTTGAACTTCTACTTTTAAAAATCCACCTCTCTAAAAACAAGTCTCTCACCGTTGCCGCCTGCTATAGACCACCCTCTGCCCCCAGCTGTGCTCTGGACACCATATGTGAACTGATTGCCCCCCATCTATCTTCAGAGCTCGTGCTGCTAGGCGACCTAAACTGGAACATGCTTAACACCCCAGCCATCCTACAATCTAAGCTTGATGCCCTCAATCTCACACAAATGATCAATGAACCTACCAGGTACCACCCCAAAGCCGTAAACACGGGCACCCTCATAGATATCATCCTAACCAACTTGCCCTCTAAATACACCTCTGCTGTTTTCAACCAAGATCTCAGCGATCACTGCCTCATTGCCTGCATCCGTAATGGGTCAGCGGTCAAACGACCTCCACTCATCACTGTCAAACGCTCCTTGAAACACTTCAGGCCTTTCTAATCGACCTGGCCGGGGTATCCTGGAAGGATATTGATCTCATCCCGTCAGTAGAGGATGCCTGTTTTTTTTTATTTTTATGCCTTCCTCACCATCTTAAATAAACATGCCCCATTCAAGAAATTTAGAACCAGGAACAGATATAGCCCTTGGTTCTCTCCAGACCTGACTGCCCTTAACCAAGACAAAAACATCCTATGGCGTTTTGCATTAGCATCGAACAGCCCCCGTGATATGCAACTTTTCAGGGAAGCTAGAAACCAATATACACAGGCAGTTAGAAAAGCCAAGGCTAGCTTTTTCAAGCAGAAATTTGCTTCCTGCAACACAAACTCAAAAAAGTTCTGGGACACTGTAAAGTCCATGGAGAATAAGAACACCTCCTCCCAGCTGCCCACTGCACTGAGGACAGGAAACACTGTCACCACCGATAAATCCACTATAATTGAGAATTTCAATAAGCATTTTTCTACGGCGGGCCATGCTTTCCACCTGGCTACCCCTACCCCGGTCAACAGCACTGCACCCCCCACAGCAACTCGCCCAAGCCTTCCCCATTTCTCCTTCTCCCAAATCCAGTCAGCTGATGTTCTGAAAGAGCTGCAAAATCTGGACCCCTACAAATCAGACAGTCTCCTTCTGTGGACTCCAACTGCTCTTAAATACAAGTAAAACTAAATGCATGCTCTTCAACCGATCGCTGCCTGCACCTGCCCGCCCGTCCAACATCACTACTCTGGACGGTTCTGACTTAGAATATGTGGACAACTACAAATACCTAGGTGTCTGGTTAGACTGTAAACTCTCCTTCCAGACTCACATCAAACATCTCCAATCCAAAGTTAATTCTAGAATTGGCTTCCTATTTCGCAACAAAGCATCCTTCACTCCTGCTACCCTCGTAAAACTGACCATCCTACCGATCGTCGACTTCGGCGATGTCATTTACAAAATAGCCTCCAATACCTTACTCAATAAATTGGATGCAGTCTATCACAGTGCCATCCGTTTTGTCACCAAAGCCCCATATACTACCCACCACTGCGACCTGTACGCTCTCGTTGGCTGGCCCTCGCTTCATACTCGTCGCCAAACCCACTGGCTCCAGGTCATCTACAAGACCCTGCTAGGTAAAGTCCCCCCTTATCTCAGGTCGCTGGTCACCATAGCAGCACCCACCTGTAGCACGCGCTCCAGCAGGTATATCTCTCTTGTCACCCCCAAAACCAATTCTTCCTTTGGCCGCCTCGCCTTCCAGTTCTCTGCTGCCAATGACTGGAATGAACTACAAAAATCTCTGAAACTGAAAACACTTATCTCCCTCACTAGCTTTAAGCACCAGCTGTCAGAGCAGCTCACAGATTACTGCACCTGTACATAGCCCATCTATAATTTAGCCCAAACAACTACCTCTCCCCCTACTGTATTTATTTATTTAGCTCCTTTGCACCCCATTATTTCTATCTTTCTTTGCACATTCTTCCACTGCAGATCTACCATTCCAGTGTTTTACTTGCTATATTGTATTTACTTCGCCACCATGGCCTTTAAATTTTTTTTTTTTTGCCTTTACCTCCCTTATCTCACCTCATTTGCTCACATTGTATATACTTATTTTTTCTACTGTATTATTGACTGTATGTTTGTTTTACTCCATGTGTAACTCTGTGTTGTTGTATGTGTCGAACTGCTTTGCTTTATCTTGGCCAGGTCGCAATTGTAAATGAGAACTTGTTCTCAACTTGCCTACCTGGTTAAATAAAGGTGAAAGGGCACTATGGTGTTGAACGTTGAGCTGTAGTCAATGAATAGCATTCTCACATAGGTGTTCCTTTTGTCCAGGTGGGAAATGGCAGTGTGGAGTGCAATAGAGATTGCATCATCTGTGAATTTGTTAGGGCGGTATGCAAATTGGAGTGGGTCTAGGGTTTCTGGGATAATGGTGTTGATGTGAGCCATGACCAGCCTTTCAAAGCACTTCATGGCTACAGACGTGAGTGCTACATGTCGATAGTCATTTAGGCAGGTCCTTGTTAGCTTCAAGAATATTAAATATGATGTGACTCATCTTTGGAGAGCTATCCTATAGAAAATACCGTTAGGCCTACTAATACAGTTACTAGTTTTAGTTTGTAGGGTTCTATATTATGTCTGGTGGAAAAAGTACCCAATTGTCATACTTGAATAAAAGTAAAGATACCTTAATAGGAAATGACTCAAGTAAAAATGTAAGTAACCCAGTAAAATACTACTTAAAAGTCTAAAGTCTAATTCCTTATATTAAGCAAACCAGACAGCACAATTTGTATTCATTTTTTACGGATAGACAGGGGCACGTCATTTCAACGTCTAGTTTTTATTTACATTTGGTTGAGTTGTCAACTAACGTGAATTCAACTTGAACTAAAAATGTCACCATGTCATTGGACAGGTTGAAAAAAGGGAAAACGTATTTTATTTTGATTACTTTTTGCAAATCCAATCAGTTTTCCATGTTGATTCAACATCAGCGATTTAAATGTTTTGTTGTTTAAATTACATGGAAACAATGTTGATTCAACCAGTTTTTGCCCAGTGGGCGTGACCAGAAACAAAACAATGTGACCCATTTAAAAATGGACCTGAAGGGGGACCTTAAAAAAGCCAAGTCATATCATTTATATGCTATTATTCAGAATATTATTTGTTTATTTAACCTTTATTTAACCAGTAAGTCCCATCCTTGGTTAACTTTTACCCAGAGTGCCTTTAGCAGCTCAGTGAATTTCCGTCCATTTGCTCCCTGTGGTCAATGTCAAGTCCTTGGAGAAACATGAGAGTGTATGACTGACTGACCGCAAATAGCAAGAGACAGGCCACAATAGGCCTACAACAATACTCATTGGTTGTTTGATTCACTGATTCTACAGAAAGCTGAAGCTTAAATTGTGAAATTTGCTGGGCGAAACTAGTACCCAAATCACCAGCCGAATGTGGAAGTTCCCTTTTCAGTGTACATCTGTCTGATTATATATGAAAGCCGAAAGGTTACTCAAGGGGTAGAGGAGGGTGTGGGTGTATGTCAATAGTACTGTAAAAGCAAACCACAGAGTATAAAGCTGAACCTATTAATGTATGTGTAATCACTCTCTTTGACGCACACAGAAAGTAGCCAAAAGCAAAATGTGTCAGAACTGTGGGAAAGAAAGCATTGTGCAACAACTCCTAACTTCCCAGAGCTACTTATTGAGTGGATTGTCAAACAACTAAAGAGTCTAGGGTGGTTACATTCTTAACTGCTATGTCATTTTATTTCTTGGTGGGATGGGAATAGGCAAAATATAAAATATGTAGAGCACTTGTCTCATCACACAGGCAAGTAGTCCAACCAAGTCCAATCAGACTTCAGTAGCCTTTTTCTGCCATCTTGCGTGAGTTATCTTCTGTGAAAGAGACTAAAATTAAATCATTTGCAGGCCTATGTATCAAGAATTGGAAATTCCCATCTATTTGATGATGTCATTACACACAAGCTTTGAAGCAAGAGAGCGCTGCGATGCATCATGACATTGCCACATTGCCGTCTGATATCAAGAGGAGAGTAACGTATTTACCTCGACTGTTTTAAAGAAAACTTGAGGAATATCTAAAGCCTGTGTCATCATTAGCAAGGAAAGTCTGTCTTCCACGCCAACCTTGGATCGGGAGTTAAACTACTCAGCACAAGTTGAAGTTTAAAATCGGCAGGCATATTGTAAGTACTTAACAGTTTCTGTCAGCGTTCCTTTTGGTAGTCTACTTTCCCACCACGCGGTTAATGTGTGGTTACGTTTCCGGTTATGTAATAGTAATTTAGTATACGTTTTGGAAAATACATGGAAAAGAGTACAAACAACAAAACACATGTAATTAATATTATTTATATTTGTGAAGGTGACGCTGCGGTTGTCCAACCCAAGATCACGTCCATTTCACTGGAGAAGCTATGATGACAGACGTCTTGAAGATGTTTTTTATCGGGACAGCGTTCACTGTCCTCGCCGCGCTGATGGGAATGGTGGATTCAATTGGTGGTCTCATGCATGTCCAAGACGCGGAACCTGCAGAAAATGTACAGTTGGACAGCAGTACTGACATACGGATGTCTTCAACCCATTCGAGAGGTTCAGGGAGTACCAAACGCATTGGACCATGATGAGGACATCATGTGGCGTAGAATTAACACGAACAGGCTTGGCTTATGTTATGTTTTCGTTTGTCAATTACTGCTTGCACTGTACAATGTGTACACTGATTTTTTACAAAACATTACTGAGCCTTTCATCATGGTTCGCTTTCAGTTTCACTGGTTGGTGTTCCACTCCCACTGGGCAAAAACTGGTTGAAATGACCACTCCCACTGGGCAAAAACTGGTTGAATCAACGCTGTTTCCACGTCATTTCAACCCCCGAAAAATCTATGTGATGACGTTGGATTTCATCAACGTCATCAACGTATGGGCACTCTGTCTCTTTTTTAACTTGAATCCAATGACATGGTGATATTTTTTGTTGAACTGTGCAATTCAGAACTAGACGTTGAACGGACGTCTGTGCGCAGTTGGATTTGATTTACACAGGTCACTACGGGTTTGATGAGTTGTTTAACTTGTTTTGCACATTTGAAGAACACCCTAGTTGATGTTTATAGTAGGCTATTACTAAAGTACGAGGTCATATTGACAGCTATTACTATGTAGTTCTATCCACTCTATACTATACTAATACTTGGTAGGGCAGCAGGTAGAGCGTTGGGGCAGTAACTGAAAGATCGCAGGTTTGAATCCCCGAGCTAACTAGGGGGGGAAATCTGTCTGTGCCCTTGAGCAAGTTACTTAATTTAGCAAACGCTAAATCGCTCTGGATGGGAGCGTCTGCTAAATGACAAAAATGTACTCATCTGTATACATGGTATTGCCTATATCGTGTAGGCTATTTGTTGTATATTGAAGATCACATGAAGGGTAAAGGAAAAAGGGCTACATTATGCACTAATTGACTGTTCATCATGCCCTGTAATATTGTGTCATAAAAAAAGTTGTAAAGAATAAACACTTTTATAGGCTGTTGTCAATTAAATGAATAGACACTATTGCTTGTCTTTTGACCACTCCCTTTTTTTGTATGAATGAATGAGGATGCAGGAGAAACCAAGCCGGATGCAAAATCCTTACATAGCTTTGCTTTCAAATATACAGTAACATGAGTAACCTGCTTCACTGATCACACAGCATCAAATAGGGTATAGTATAGGCTACAGGTGTTTTCCATCACAGATCACACAGGAAACAGAATAAAATAAATTAACTGAAAATGCTAAATTATGAGAAAACATGACAAAGTAGATGTCTAACTATTCTCAATGTTCAACTGAAAGTTTATGTATCATTTTCATATCGACCAACTTCTGTAATGATGTAGGCCTTCATCATTCAGAATCACTATAGTCTTTAGGTTGGTCTTTTTAGCCACTGGGGCTATTATACAATGCTACTGTTGACTGAAATGCGATGCTTTTATGCCAGGCTATTAGCCACTGGTGCTACTATCCACAACATTTTGTACTATGCCCTTGCATCTAAGATGTAAGTTGCTCTCTCATCTTGCATATAATTTGATTTGATATACTTCATTGTCCCAGAGGGGAAATTTGACTTGGACAATTAAAGAGTGCTGCCGATTCCACATAAATACATACAATCAATTGACACAACATACATAGAATAACACCCCATCATACACCCACTCAAAAACATGTTGTTCGTGCCAGCAAGGCTGTGACTTAGGTTCCACATGATGTAAGTCCTACATGCCAGGCTCCAGTCCATTATTGCTATCTCCCTAATCAACCTCTGTGTTTCCCCTGCTGTTTACAAAATCTATTGACATGGGGACAAAATAATGTTTATATCTGTTCAGCCTGCATTGCGGCATTACAGGGGTTCTCAAACTTTTTGGGGCCGTGGAACCCTTTTGTGATAGCAAATTTGTAAGGGACCCCCCTGATAATCAGAACACAACCCCAGGGTTGTACATGGCTGGACGAACCAAGTCTCAGGCCTTGTGATGGAACATTTTAAAGGCCCACCTACTGGCATCGGAGAGGACATTTTGCAGTTTTCTAGCTAATTTCCTGCAGTTCTACGCATTTTATCATGGGGCAGAGAGATTTTTTGTTCTTTCAACTTTAAAGCTAATATCCTGCAATTGTACACACATTGTGCAGTTTTTCCCGAGTAGCGCAGCGGTCTAAGGCATTGCATCTCAGTGCTTAAGGCGTCACTACAGACACCCTGGATTGAATCCAGGCTGTATCACAACCGGCTGTGATTGGGAGTCCCATAGGGCGGCGCACAATTAGCCCAGCGTCGTCCGGGTTTGGCCGGTGTAGGCCGTCATTGTAAATAAGAATTAGTTCTTATCTGACTTGCCAACTTAAATAAAGGTTAAATAAATAAAAAATTAAAAAGTGCAGTGCATTTATGTAAAAAATAAATAATTGATAATTGATGGAGTACTGTGGATACCAATATCCCTGTGAGCCTCCCATGCCCATGTTGCCCAGGGTTAACCCTTTACTGCAGTGGGCTAAATCAGGGTCACAGAGTGTTTCTTGGCAGTCTTAAACAAATCTACTTTGAAATCCAAAGTATACAACTCACACACATGGTTATGGGCTTTAAAAAAGGAGACACTTGTACCATGTCAGATATAGAGTTGAAATCTATTGAATTTTGAGTTTGCAACCCAATATTACACTTCATATACATCACAGAAGACTGAAATATAACAAATACCAGTTGTTTAAAAAAAAGAGGTATATTTATGAAAAATATGAATAACATTCCACCCATGAGGCCAGTAGTCATTTGACTGCAGGACAGGGCTACCAACCTGAATTGTAGATTAATAATATTAGGCCTACATGTCTTGTACTCTAAACTTAATCCACAGATCCCTTGGCAAAAATGTGTTTAATCTGTTGTTATTAGTAACATTCTTAAAATAATGACATGTAAATATATATATATATATACATTACCGTTCAAAAGTTTGGGGTCATTTAGAAATGTCCTTGTTTTTGAAAGAAAAGCACATTTTTTGTCCATTAAAATATTATCAAATTGATCAGAAAAACAGTGTAGACATTGTTAATGTTGTAAATGACTATTGTAGCTGGAAACGGCAGCTTTTTTATGGAATATCTACATAGGTGTACAGATGCCCATTATCAGCAACCATCACTCCTGTGTTCCAATGGCACATTGTGTTAGCTAATCCAAGTTTATAATTTTAAAAGCCTAATTGATAATTAGAAAACCCTTTTTAAATTATGTTAGCACAGCTGAAAACTGTTGTTCTGATTAAAGAAGCAATAAAACTGGCCTTCTTTAGACTTTCTTCTGAAACTTGTCAGTCTATTCTTATTCTGAGAAATTAAGGCTATTCCATGCGAGAAATTGCCAAGAAACTGAAGATCTCGTACAACGCTGTGTACTACTCCCTTCACAGAGCAGCGCAAACTGGCTCTAACCAGAATATAAAGAGGAGTGGGAAGCCCCGGTGCACAACTGAGCAAGAGGACAAGTACATTAGAGTGTCTAGTTTGAGAAACAGACGCCTCACAAGTCCTCAACTGGCAGCTTCATTAAATAGCAAAACCAGCCTCAACGTCAACAGTGAAGAGGCGACTCCGGGATGCTGGCCTTCTAGGCAGAGTTGCAAAGAAAAAGCCATATCTCAGACTGGCCAATAAAAATAAAAGATTAAGATGGGCAAAAGAACACAGACACTGGACAGAGGAATATTGGAAAAAAGTGTTATGGACAGACGAATCTAAGTTTGAGGTGTTCGGATCACAAAGAAGAACATTCGTGAGATGCAGAAAAAATGAAAAGATGCTGGAGGAGTGCTTGACGCCATCTGTCAAGCATGGTGGAGGCAATGTGATGTTCTGGGGGTGCTTTGGTGGTGGTAAAGTGGGAGATTTGTACAGGGTAAAAGGGATCTTGATGAAGGAAAGCTATCACTCCATTTTGGAACGCCGTGCCATACCCTGAGGACGGCGCTTAATTGGAGCCAATTTCCTCCTACAACAGGACAATGACCCAAAGCACAGCTCCAAACTATGCAATAACTATTTAGGGAAGAAGCAGTCAGCTGGTATTCTGTCTATAATGGAGTGGCCAGCAGAGTCACCGGATCTCAACCCTATTGAGCTGTTGTGGGAGAAGCTTGACCGTATGGTACGTAAGAAGTGCCCATCAAGCCAACTAGAATGCCAAAGGTCTGCAAGGTTGTAATTGCTGCAAATGGAGGATTCTTTGACGAAAGCAAAGTTTGAACGACACAATTATTATTTCAATTTAAAATCATTATTTATTAACCTTGTCAACGTCTTGACTATATTTCCTATTCATTTTGCAACTCATTTCATGTATGTTTTCATGGAAAACAAGGACATTTTTAAGTGACTTTTGAACGGTAGTGTATATATATATATATATATATATATATATATATATATATATATATATATATATATATATATATATATATATATATAAGCAATAAGGCCCGAGGAGGTGTGGTATATGGGGCTGTTCTTAGGCATGACGTATCGCGGAATGCCTGGACACAGCCCTTAGCCGTGGTATATTGGCCATATATCACAAACCCCGAGGTGCCTTATTGCTATTATAAACTGGTTACCAACGTAATTAGAGCAGTAAAAATAAATGTTTTGTCATACACATGGTATACGGTCTGATATACAACGGCTGTCAGCCAATCAGTGTTGAGGCCTCGAACCACCCAGTTTATATATATATTAATAAAATATTAATAAAATAATTAAATGTATATAAAATAATTAAATGCACCAGGCTATTAGCCACTGGTGCTACTAGTCACATCATGTTGTACAATGCCCTTGCATAGTGAATCTCAAAATACTATATATATAGTATATATATATAGTATTTTGAGATTTGGCCAGTGGTCCCCGGACCCCACTTCGAGAAATCTTGCCCTTTAACACCTTCCTGGTTGCATCAGCTGGGACTCAATGTTCAGTACACGTGTGAGGTCCGATATGATCTTTCTTACCTGTCTAATGATGGTCTCCTCAAAAATGTTATTGAGCGCTGAGGGACCTATTGAATGTAAATGTTACTAAGTCTCCTCTCTCTCTCTAGCCAAGTCAACTCATCAGAAACAACAGGTCTACATGAACTTGTAAAAAAAAAAAACACTAAAGGAATTGGTACGAGTGGCTACAATGTTCTCTTATAGGCCAACTGCGCTATCTCGCGGTGTTGGAACAGTTGTTTTACTGTGTGCCGGACAAGGGAGAAGCGCATAAATAGTTGCTGATGACATTACATCTATTAGGCAGATTGCTTAGTTCTATGTAGTAATACTTTGCAGACTACTGTATATATGTTGCTATGGTGGGAGATACCTTTCTCACACTTGTAATACATAAATTACTTGTTATGCTACAGGGAATTTAGCCTATAGCTACTATAGCGTTAACATTGAGTCATAGGCTGCTATAGGCTTAGCTTACTATTAGTATTTGCAAAGGCGTTATAGTGGCTGATATGAAGGATGTTTTGTAGCCTATATATGTATGGACATCACTTGGATGCGGCATGGAGGCGAACATATACCCACTGGCAGCAGATTTTAGGTAAATGACTCGTCAAACGTGTCTCTCCGCCCCCCAGCCATTCAAGTGCGACACTTGTCATTTGTCGCCTGAAGCGATAGGCAGTGCTAGCTAGTCTGTCATACGTGACCCGAACTGTGGGATTTGGGACTTTACCATTATTTAGCCCACCACATCAAAATGACTTGGAGACTTTTGGTCCTCGGTGGGGCATGCTTGCTTCTTCTGGGTGTGGGGGGTCAGTGCAAAGAGCAACGAAACCGGAGAACGGTGTCTTTCCATCAGACTCAGCAAGATGAGGACCAACGCCAAGTCCTCTCACGGCCAGAGAGGGATACCACAGCTTCTCCAAGACCCACTTTCACCGCTTGTAAACTCCCTCTCACACCATTAGAACACAGGGTGTTGGATCAAAATACACACGAGGTGAGAGCTATGTCAGTGCTGTTTTTGACGTACTTTATCAATTACTATAGCATCAACACCGCAGTTTTCTTTTGCAATTGCATAAATAAATGCAAATGTATCATAATATGTCATCATGATGATTAATGCTTGCTTTATTAATGATTTTGTGTGTGATAGTTTTGAGGGTAGGGCTACTTGGGTTGTCATAAGGTCCATCAGCTCTGAAGGTGTGGTGTTATGGGTGTATGTGACGAAAAATATTAAGTTGAGTCTCACTCGCTCTCTTTCTCAATTCAATTCAATTTGCTTTATTGGCATGACGTGACAATGTGCCAAAGCTTTCTTTGGAGATTTACAATATTTACATAATTAATAATAATCAATATTGTCAACTGGACAACAGTAACAAAAATAACCAAGGGTAAAAATAACCATGCATTGAATAATAACAATAAGCATAGAGGACATGTGCAGGTTGGTTGGTCTGTCAGACACTGTCCCTCATCTTATGTCTCTCTCTCTCTCTCTCTCTCTCTCTCTCTCTCTCTCTCTCTCTCTCTCTCTCTCTCTCTCTCTCTCTCTCTCTCTCTCTCTCTCTCTGTCTCTCTCTCTCTCTCTCTCTCTCTCTCTCTCTCTCATTCTCTCTTTCTCTCTTTCACGCTCTCTTTCTCTCTCTCTTTCTTTCTCTTTCTCTCTCTCCCTTCAGACAGGGTTTCATGGTGACGATGGCTCCAGTTTTACTGTCACATGGGTTGGAGACGGGACAGGAGTACGTATGGTCGTCACTTAATGGATGATGGATGTAGCTTCATTGTCATCATCACTCATTGGGTGCATCTGAAAGGGGTGCAGCTCAGTATGCTGGAGTAGCTTCCTCCCCTCGTTTCCTCTCTTTCACCTGCGGTAACCAGACAGTGAGGAAACGTGATAGATGCCTACAGGGAATTTGCTTTCACCTGTCCAGTTCTCTCACATCGATGCAGATGAAGGAAAGGAAAGGGGATGAGGATAGAGGAAACCTTTTAAACCTTTGACAACAGTTTTTTAATTTGGTTGATTGATTGATTGAGTGATTGGTTAATTTATTGATTTGTTGATTGAGTGATTGATTGATTGAGTGAGTGATTGAGTGGATAAATGGGAATTGCTAACTGTGCATAAACTGGTAATAGTACAGTTATGGTGAAGTTTAGTCAAGTGTTAATTTGTGTCCCACCAGGTAATCTTGGTGTTGTCTACAATCAGTGCTCCTCTAGATTCCTTCTTCGAGGGCGGTTCTTCACGATTGTACCGCAGGTTAGTGGATGGTGGCAATATGTCTGTCTGTCTGTTTGTGTCTCTAGATGAATTGAGCCAGTGTTCTGACATTTTGGCTTGTTATACTCCCCTCTCAGTGCAGACTATGGCAAGTCTTTCCATGATATTTCTCATCTCATCAACAACACCTTCATAAGGAAGGAATTTGGACTTCTGGCTGGACCAGGGAACTCTCAACAGGTAAGCTGCCTGATCACAAGTGTACATGCAGGAAAGCATTCTGGCTGATGACAGTCTGTGTGTGTGTCTGCATGTCTGTGTGTATGTGTGTGTGTTAGTGACTGTCTGGCGTGCATGTGCAGACACGTCAGCCGTCTTGGTTCTTGCTGTCCAATCAGCTTGAGCCACCACAGCTCAGTTTCAACACTCCTCCACATGCCACTGTGGTCACGCTGCTCAGAACACTGGTGTGAAGACTAGACAGTGAGAACAACAAAACCACCAAACCCATTACTCCTAAACAACCACAACAGGGTGGTATCCATTAGGGCACAACGTAGCAAAACAATTTGCAATGGAAAATGTTCAGAAACAAAAGCAAGCACTTCTTATTGGACAAATTCAGGTCTGTTGCAGTTTGTTTTTGTCTGTTTGGCGTCTAATGAATACACCCCAGGATGAGGCCTCATAGTTTTATGTTGGGGGAGGTGATTTATATGAAGACAATAGAGAAGACAAGGGGAGGAAGCCAGTTTAGACTATTGAGATGCACGTTAAGGCAACCTCCCATCACCGATGGTGCTTGTTCTGATTGACAGGTGATTCTGACTGCAGACACACCGGTTTTGGACAACCCCGGTGGCGTCATCTTTACCTCAACTGATGCCGGAGTGTCGTTTAAGTCTGTTCAGCTGCCTTTTCACCCGGCCCAGCCAATCACCTTCCACTTCTTGAATCCCGAGTACTTAGTGGTTATCAGCATAGATGTGAGTAAATAAACAAACATGCTCTTTATCTCTTTGTGATCACACTCACCTCACACATACGCACCCAAACACACACACACACATACACACATACATAAAGGTGCCATATGTAAAAATCACTCTGCCATTTCCTGGTAGAAAAAATTATAATAGTTAACCTAATTTCAGTTTATGTGACAAAACAAACAAGTATAGTGTAGAGAATCATTGTACCATCTAAACCGCTGTGAAATATATTTTCCACAACCAAAAATATCATATTTTCAGCTGTTTGAAGCTGGTGTACAAAACCAAAAGTAAAAGACGCAAAAACTAAACTTAATAACAGGAAGCATAGAAATAGCACAGATAAAACAGATCTACCGCTTCTTAGACTTGCATTCAATGAGAATTACCGATCTATAACTCACATTTCTATGGGAATTTGGTCGGGTCATATTCCAGCATTAAATACACATTCTCCTATGCTTTTCTCACTTGCAGGGCGGCCTGTGGCTTTCTCTGGACTTTGGGGCTGTGTGGACAAAGGTTCACGAAGGAACACAATCTTTCACGTGGTGAGAACAAACGGGGCATACACACACACACACACACACACACACACACACACACACACACACACACACACACACACACACACACACACACACACACACACACACACACACACACACACACACACACACACACACACACACACACCACAAAGCTCAGTTTGATCAGCCGTGCCCAGACAAAGAGAGGAGGTGTGTCGTGTTCAATCTAAATACTGACTTCAATACATCAGTGTAGTAAACCCACAGAGCTCATAAATCACACCCGTCTACAGTCTGTTGTCTGTTGTTTGACTGAATTGGAATGTTTAGCCCAGGTCTGGTGGCAACTATAGTGTGTTTGGTAGGCGTGAGAAGCTCCTATTTGTTAAGTCACTAAAGGCACATTTTCACTTAGTCATGCATTGATATCAATCAATGGGAGACTTAAGTGAAAATTACTTGAGTGTAAGTTATAGGATTTGCCCCTAAGTAATAAACAGTAACAAAATGTAATAAATATGATTATTAACTGGGTCTCTCTCTCTCTCCTTATTTTGCCAGGGGCTCCGGCATCACTCTCTTCTTCAGCTTCAGTCCCAAAGGAACAGGTGAGAGCAGGGTGGTATTCATTAGTACACACCGTAGCAAAACATTTTGAAACCAAAAAATTAGCGACAAGTTCGTTTTCTTCTGTTTGGGCGCTGGTCTAGTAATGTGTTGTGTCATTAGTGGAGGCAGACAGAAGAGGAGAGCTGTTCCTGAAGAGGACAGAAGACCTGGGGAAGACGTTCACCACCGTGGCACACAGCATCTTCTCCTTCGGCTATGTAGGAAGCTTCCTCTTCACCTCAGTCATAGAGACACTGGTGAGACACACACACTGATGCAACCAAACACACACACACACACACACACACACACACACACACACACACACACACACACACACACACACACACACACACACACACACACACACACACACACGCAAGCATGCATACTCATGCAAGCAAGCGTACACATACATGCACACACACACACAAACACACACGGGTATCAACATTTAAGCTGACATATACAATAATTTACACTCTGTGTTATTCTGTGTTATTTCCACTCACTCTGCCTTTCATTGGTCCAGTTCTACACCACATTGTGGTTCTTACTTGGTTAGATCTGTGTTGTGACTAAGTGATTCTCTTCCAGGGAGCCTTGGTTAGATCTGTGTTGTGACTAAGTGATTCTCTCCTAGGGAGCCCCACGTGTCATCTATGTGTCCTCAGACCAAGGGGACCACTTCAACAAGGCCCAGCTCCCCTCCGCCTCCACTGAGCAGGTAGGACAGGCTCATGTCTGTCTGTCTGTCTGTCTGTCTGTCTGTCTGTCTGTCTGTCTGTCTGTCTGTCTGTCTGTCTGTCTGTCTGTCTGTCCATTATGTCCCTCTGTACCCCACTATGTCCCCTCAGTCCTCACTTCATTCTATTGTCCCCTGTCTATGGCTGTTATGCTAACCGTATTACCGCCACACCGGTAATGAGTAATGACGGCAGTCAAATACCACGTGACCGTTTAGTCACGGTAATTAGGCTTCTCCAAGCTCTGATGCTGCTGATGGTCATTAGTAGCCTACAAAAATTGCTACCTGCCTGGTACTCAGCACTCTATTGTCCATCTAATCACTCTGACATCAATGCAAATGTAATCAAAAATCGAATCAAACACTTCACGAGGGCCCATGAGTTCATGTTGAGCAACATTTCTATAGGCTATGCAATTGTGTGAGAAAACAGAGTTTTGATGGCCTAATATTAAGCACACTGCTTTGCTTTACAACAGGAGTATAGTCTACCTGACTGGCATGAAAATGAACCATGGGAAAAGCGTCTTCTATTTAAGTATTTCCCCATGCCTCTGTTCTGAGACAGGTGCATGATAATGGCCCATTCTAAATCAAACCTAATTTCAGACATATTATTTAGTATGTAAAGACAACATTAAATTAAGAATAGTCTGATGGGTGACAATATAAGCCTATCACTTGTGAATGATATATGATCAGTTGTGAATGATGCCCAGCTTGTGCAGTAAGTAAGGGAAGAAACAGTGCATGCCTTTTTTTGCGACTTTTTCAAATCATAGTCACACACCTCATGTAGCCTAGCCCATAGGCCTATATGTTTTGATAATGTTTGTATCGCAACTAAAGTAGCCAAATAACTTCCTAAAATTAGGCATATTAATCCGCTCTGTAACTGGTATAGAGCCAAAATGGCATATATAAACTGCACGTGAGTTTCAAGTTTGGGGAAGATAATTTTCACCATAAAAATGCACCTTTATAATACAGCATTGTATGCAAAATCACATTTGCCGTCACTTTCAAGGACAGTTTTCTCGCTAATTGATTGCATTTTGGAACGTTCGCACTTATAGCCTACTGCCGTGTGCGCATTGCTGCGCTTATAATGTGAAGAAATAGCCGAATAGTTTATCAACATTTTAAGCTAAACGTTCTGATCTGTTGCCTCCATTGCTTTTAAACGTATTTTTTTTATGCGAGTGGCACGGGGACAAAGACCAAAACAAACACGTATACAAAAACACAGGAATGTAACCCAAACAAAAGAGCGAGGTAAAACCTCTAATAAATACACAGGACGAGACCCGCAGTACACTACACAGGGCGAGACCCGTAATAACAAATGCACAACATAACACGGGACGAGACCCGTAATAACAAGTGCACAATACAAGCAGCAGGAAAGTCGAAATAACAAAGAACAGGTACTCACAGACCAACGGACATGGGAACAATAACCGACAAGACAATGGTGAACAGAGGACACATATACAGTTGAAGTCGGAAGTTTACATACACCTTAGTCAAAAACATTTAAACTCAGTTTTTCACAATTCCTGACATTTAATCATAGTAACAATTCCCTGTCTTAGGTCAGTTAGGATCACCACTTTATTTTAAGAATGTGAAATGTCAGAATAATAGTAGAGAGAATGATTTATTTCAGATTAAATTTATTTCATCACATTCCCAGTGGGTCAGAAGTTTACATACACTCAATGAGTATTTGGTAGCATTGCCTTTAACCTGTTTAACTTGGATCAAATGTTTCGGGTAGCCTTCCACAAGCTTCCCACAATAAGTTGGGTGAATTTTGGCCCATTCCTCCTGACAGAGCTGGTGTAACTGAGTCAGGTTTGTAGGTCTCCTTGCTCGCACACGCTTTTTCAGTTCTGCCCACACATTTTCTATAGGATTGAGGTCAGGGCTTTGTGATGGCCACTCCACTACCTTGACTTTGTTGTCCTTAAGCCATTTTGACACAACTTTAGAAGTATGCTTTGGGTCATTGTTCATTTGGAAGACCCATTTGCGACCAAGCTTTAACTTCCTGACTGTTGTCTTGAGATGTTGCTTCAATATATCCACATAATTTCCCCCCCTCATGATGCCATCTATTTTGTGAAGTGCACCAGTGCCTCCTGCAGCAAAGCACCCCCACAACATGATGCTGCCACCCCCGTGCTTCACGGTTGGGATGGTGTTCTTCGGCTTGCAAGCCTCTCCCCTTTTCCTCCAAACATAACGATGGTCATTATGGCCAAACAGTTCTATTTTTGTTTCATCAGACCAGGGGATATTTCTCCAAAAGGTACGATCTTTGTCCCCATGTGCAGTTGCAAACTGTAGTCTGGCTTTTTTATGGAGGTTTTGGAGCAGTGGCTTCTTCCTTGCTGAGCGGCCTTTCAGGTTATGTCGATATAGGACTCGTTTTACTGTGGATATAGATACTTTTGTACCTGTTTCCTTCAGCATCTTCACAAGGTCCTTTGCTGTTGTTCTGGGATTGATTTGCACTTTTCGCACCAAAGTGCATTCATCTCTAGAAGACAGAATGCGTCTCCTTCCCGAGCGGTATGACGGCTGCTTGGTTCCATGGTGTTTATACTTGCATACTATTGTTTGTACAGATGAACGTGGTACCTTCAGGCGTTTGGAAATTGCTCCCAGGGATGAAGCAGACTTGTGGAGGTCTACAATTTCTTTCTGAGGTCTTGGCTGATTTATTTTGATTTTCCCATGATGTCAAGCAAAGAGGCACTGAGTTTGAAGGTAGGCCTTGAAATACATCCACAGGTACACCTCCAATTGACTAAAATTATGTCAATTAGTCTATCAGAAGCTTCTAAAGCATGACATAATTTTCTGGAATTTTCCAAGCTGTTTAAAGGGCACAGTCAACTTAGTGTATGTAAACTTCAGGGGAATTGGAATCAGGTGTGCGTAATGAGACAGTTCAGTGACGCCTAGAGGCCGGTGACGTAGACCTCCGGAACTGGTGCATGGAAGGGCAGCAGTACCGGGGGAATCTGTGACAGTACCCCCCTGACGCACTGCACCAGCAGCGGGATGACACCGGCCTCGAGGACGACCACAAGGACACGGTGCGTGTCGGTAAGTGTGCCAGTGGTGAAAATCCCTGGTCAGCGAAGCGTCCAGGATGTCCACCGCAGGAACCCAGCACCGCTCCTCTGGGCAGTACCCCTCCCCTGACACGCTGCATTAGCAGCGGGACGACACCGGCCTCGAGGTGCGATGCGGGTCGGTCAGGGCCAGTTGCAGCTGCCAAAGTTGCGGCGGCGGCGGACGGGCCAGTTGCAGCAGCATCGGACGGGCCATTCCCGCTGTCTCCATTTAGGGTTGGTTATTCTGTCACGTCGTATAAACGATTGTTGACAGGCGCAGGAATAGGTAATCTTTTTTTTAAATACTCCACCCAAAAATACGAAGCCCAAAACAAACACACAAAAACACAGGGATGTAACCCAAACAAAAGAGCGAGGGAAAACCTGTAATAAATTCACGGGACCAGACCCGCAGTACACTACACGGGGCGAGATCCGTAATAACAAATCCACAACAATACACGGGACGAGACCCGTAATAACAAGAGCACAATACACACAGCACGAAAGCCGAAATAAGGCATAGGTACTCACAGACCAACGGACATGGGAACAATAACCCACAAGACAAAGGTGAACAGAGGACACATATATACAATTACTAATCAGGGGAATTGGAATCAGGTGTGCGTAATGAGACAGTTTAATGACACCTAGAGGCCGGTGACGTAGACCTCCGGAATTGGTACACGGAAGGGCAGCAGTACCGGGGAATCCGTGACATATGGGGGATAGTAGATTGACATAGGCTATTGTTCTGCTGTTCGTTAGGCCCACTCATCTTATTGGCTGATGAAAAGTAGTGGACAGTTCTAACATCTTCAATATGGGCTTGGGAATTCGGAGTTGCGTCCCCCGATGTGTCTGTCTTCATTCACTTGTATCCTACTTCTTAGCTGAAATGCCTGTGAGAAGGATGCGATCATGTGACGGGCATTGGATATTAAAAATGTAGATATCTGAGAGAACCATGTGAGTGAGAGGTGCTTCGGAGCACGGCAGCTGGGAGAGGGGAATTATAATAATTATTTTCAGCCAAATGGCCACTTTGGCCACAAAGGCATGGATTTTTGGGGGGGCATTACGTCCACACAAGGGGGATGCCGCCGGGAAATTTGAGGCCTGGTGAGAAAACTATCAAGTGCTTGTCAAATTGTGAATGAGAGACTGATGAAGTGTGTGTAGCTTGAACAAGAAACAAATAAGAGCTCATGCCTTTCATGCAACAATTTTTTTGATCAATATTAGAGTCGCATCATACAGCCTTAGAATGTATAAAAAATCTGAACATATAGCCCAACGTTTGTGTCACAACTAAAGTTGCATAAATAACTCTAAATGAAGCATATAGGAGGACCAGTTTCTTTGTTAACTGCTCAACACAGAATAGCCGCATATGCACACTTCCTTTGAAATTGTTTGGAGAAAAGATCCTTTCTATTTTATGAATCTATGTTCGATTGTATTCTTCATACTATAAAATAATACAATTAATAACGTTCATTAACCGTGAGACCGGCAGTTATTTGCTTGACAATCACCGGCTGACAAAATTTCATGACCGCCACAATCCTACCCTTGTCCATCTCTCCTTTTCCTCTGTACTGTTGTCTTCCTGTCCCTGTCTTCTCCTGTCTCTCTGTTCCCCCTCTCCCTCTGTCTCTGTCCCTCTATCTGTCCCTCTGTCGTAAATTCATTTTAAAATATCTCAAAATTCCAGATCAGGGTGACAGCATTTCGTCAAGTACACGGTAAAGAATCTGTCACAACAATTGACAAGACATAGTACAGATTAAAAACCACATTGTGACAAAGTAACTACAAGATACAGTAACTGTCACCAAGGGTCTAGTCTAGAAGTTCTTGAAAGAGGAAGTAGGGGTTTGAAAGACGTTTGGTCATATCAGGAGGAGACCGTTTGGCAACTTTCCATTACAACACATAACGTAACGACAGATGCACACACCTGGTCTAGCCACAGACAAAGACACACACACATACCATCCCCTGCTCTCCTCTCTCTCCCTCAACTCCCTCCCAAACTGTATCTTGCTGACGAGACAGAAACAAAGATATTCTCTCACGTTAACGGCTTAGAAATGGGAGAACACACACACACACACACACACACACACACACACACACACACACACACACACACACACACACACACACACACACACACACACACACACACACACACACACACACACACACACACACACACACGCAAGCATGCATACTCATGTAAGCAACTAATTGGGGGAGGCATTACAATAACGCAAACAGTTGCACACATGTGTTAATGATTCATATTCTCACCTGTATACATGTGTGTGTGTTTCCAGTTCTACTCGGTTCTGGATGGGGATGAGGACATGATCTTCATGCATGTGGACAATCCAGGAGGTACTGTAGAGGAAAGGAGTGAACGTCATCGCAACTCACTCAAACACACACATCTTACACACACTCTGTCACACGCACACACTCTAGTCCAGGGGTGGGCAAACTTTTTGACTCGCGGGCCACAATGGGTTCTAAAATTTGACAGAGGGGCCGGGCCAGGAGCATTTGGAGGGAGTGTTTGGGCCGGATATACTAAAGCATTAAATGTAGTGTGTGCAAACCTCATAGCACAGTAAGAACACTACAACCCAATTTATTAACTGTCTTTCAAATGTGAAAAATAGCCCTTATCAGTTAATAAATTTGTCTCAAGGAATATGCAAGATATGGCATTTACATACTATTTCGCCGCCCGTTCTTGTGTTGACTGCTTGCTAGCATAGTTTGCATGCTTCGTGGCAAAGTGACGGCTGATATTGTACTCTTTGAAAACCGCAACAGCTTCTTGGCATATCAGACATACAGCCGTTGATCGGACTTCAGTGAAGAAGTATTTTGTTGTCCACTCCTTATTAAACACTCGGCATTCGCTGTCCACTTTCCTTCTCTTTGGTCCGCTCATTTTCACAGAAGGGCTTAATGGTGACGTGAAACGAAGTGAAAATTAAAGTGAAATAAAGAGAAATACGCGCCACTCCAACAACGGTCAATGTGTTTTGAGTGCGCCATCTATTGGGGAAACGTGGGCATTGCAGGGAAAGGGGAAAAAAAGGAGGTTTTTACTATAATTTGGACAAGTTCGGCGGGCCGGATTAAAAAGCCTAACGGGCCGTATGTGGCCCGCGGGCCGTAGTTTGCCCATGTCTGCTCTAGTCTCTGTTACTATCTCAATTTCTCTCCCTCTCTCTCTTTCACACATTCTAACTCACACACTCACACATGCTTTTCAAGTACAGACAAAGGACATATGAGCCACATGGATCCGTCTTTAGATTAAACATGAAAGTTTACTCATGTATTTTGCTCAGCACCGATCGTGTCTGAAACTGTACATCTCATCTAGATCTATGGCTGTCTAAGCCTGCTAACCCTGATATGTCTGTCTCAGTTCTACTAACCCTGATATGTCTGACTTAGTCCTACTAACCCTGATATGTCTGTCTCAGTTCTACTAACCCTGATATGTCTGACTTAGTCCTGCTAACCCTGATATGTCTGTCTCAGCCGTACTAACCCTGATATGTCTGACTTAGTCCTACTAACCCTGATATGTCTGACTTAGTCCTACTAACCCTGATATGTCTGACTTAGTCCTGCTAACTCTGATATGTCTGTCTCAGTCCTACTAACCCTGATATGTCTGTCTCAGTTCTACTAACCCTGATATGTCTGTCTTAGTTCTACTAACCCTGATATGTCTGTCTCAGTTCTACTAACTCTAACCCTGATATGTCTGTCTCAGTCCTACTAACCCTGATATGTCTGTCTCAGTTCTACTAACCCTGATATGTCTGTCTCAGTTCTACTAACCCTGATATGTCTGTCTCAGTTCTACTAACTCTAACCCTGATATGTCTGTCTCAGTTCTACTAACCCTGATACGTCTGTCTCAGTCCTACTAACCCTGATATGTCTGTCTCAGTCCTACTAACCCTGATATGTCTGTCTCAGTTCTCTAACCCTGATATGTCTGTCTCAGTCCTACTAACCCTGATATGTCTGTCTTAGTCCTACTAACTCTAACCCTGATATGTCTGTCTCAGTCCTACTAACCCTGATATGTCTGTCTCAGTTCTACTAACTCTAACCCTGATATGTCTGTCTCAGTCCTACTAACCCTGATATGTCTGTCTCAGTCCTACTAACCCTGACATGTCTGTCTCAGTTCTACTAACCCTGATATGTCTGTCTCAGTTCTACTAACCCTGATATGTCTGTCTCAGTTCTACTAACCCTGATATGTCTGTCTCAGTTCTACTAACCCTGATATGTCTGTTTCAGTCCTACTAACCCTGATATGTCTGTCTCAGTTCTACTAACTCTAACCCTGATATGTCTGTCTCAGTTCTACTAACCCTGATACGTCTGTCTCAGTCCTACTAACCCTGATATGTCTGTCTCAGTCCTACTAACCCTGATATGTCTGTTTCAGTCCTACTAACCCTGATATGTCTGTCTCAGTTCTACTAACCCTGATATGTCTGTCTTAGTTCTACTAACCCTGATATGTCTGTCTCAGTCCTACTAACCCTGATATGTCTGTCTCAGTTCTCTAACCCTGATATGTCTGTCTCAGTCCTACTAACCCTGATATGTCTGTCTCAGTCCTACTAACCCTGATATGTCTGTCTCAGTCCTACTAACCCTGATATGTCTGTCTCAGTTCTACTAACCCTGATATGTCTGTTTCAGTCCTACTAACCTTGATATGTCTGTCTCAGTTCTACTAACTCTAACCCTGATGTGTCTGTCTCAGTCCTACTAACCCTGATATGTCTGTCTCAGTCCTACTAACCCTGATATGTCTGTCTCAGTCCTACTAACCCTGATATGTCTGTCTCAGTTCTACTAACCCTGATATGTCTGTCTCAGTTCTACTAACCCTGATATGTCTGTTTCAGTCCTACTAACCCTGATATGTCTGTCTCAGTCCTACTAACCCTGATATGTCTGTTTCAGTCCTACTAACCCTGATATGTCTGTATTAGTTCTAATAACTCTAACCCTGATATGTCTGTCTCAGTCCTACTAACTCTAACCCTGATATGTCTGTCTCAGTTCTACTAACCCTGATACGTCTGTCTCAGTTCTACTAACCCTGATATGTCTGTCTCAGTTCTACTAACCTTGATATGTCTGTCTTAGTTCTACTAACCCTGATATGTCTGTCTCAGTTCTACTAACTCTAACCCTGATATGTCTATCTCAGTCCTACTAACCCTGATACGTCTGTGTAACGGCAGCCTTCCTCTTCTTCACGAGAAGAGGTGTAGCAAGGATCGGACCAACACGCAGCGTAGCCAGTGTTCAACATGTTTAATTACGAAACTGTGAACACTTACAAATAACAAAATAATAAATGTGGCAAACCGATACAGTCCTAGCTGGTGCAGAGAAACACAAAGACAGGAAACAACCACCCACAAACCCCAACACAAAACAAGCCACCTATATATGATTCCCAATCAGAGACAACACAAAACACCTGCCTCTGATTGAGAACCATATTAGGCCAAACATAGAAACAGACAAACTAGACACACAACATAGAATGCCCACCCAGCTCACGTCCTGACCAACACTAAAACAAGAAAAACACACAAGAACTATGGTCAGAACGTGACAGTCTGTCTCAGTTCTACTAACTCTAACCCTGATATGTCTGTCTCAGTCCTACTAACCCTGATATGTCTGTCTCAGTTCTACTAACTCTAACCCTGATATGTCTGTCTCAGTTCTACTAACTCTAACCCTGATATGTCTGTCTCAGTCCTACTAACCCTGATATGTCTGTCTCAGTCCTACTAACCCTGATATGTCTGTCTTAGTCCTACTAACTCTAACCCTGATATGTCTGTCTCAGTCCTACTAACTCTAACCCTGATATGTCTGTCTCAGTCCTACTAACTCTAACCCTGATATGTCTGTCTCAGTTCTACTAACCCTGATATGTCTGTCTCAGTCCTACTAATTCTAACCCTGATATGTCTGTCTCAGTCCTACTAACTCTAACCCTGATATGTCTGTCTCAGTCCTACTAACCCTGATATGTCTGTCTTAGTCCTACTAACTCTAACCCTGATATGTCTGTCTCAGTCCTACTAACTCTAACCCTGATATGTCTGTCTCAGTCCTACTAACTCTAACCCTGATATGTCTGTCTCAGTCCTACTAACCCTGATATGTCTGTCTCAGTTCTACTAACTCTAACCCTGATATGTCTGTCTCAGTCCTACTAACCCTGATATGTCTGTCTCAGTCCTACTAACCCAGATATGTCTGTCTCAGTTCTACTAACTCTGATATGTCTGTCTCAGTCCTACTAACCCAGATATGTCTGTCTCAGTCCTACTAACCCTGATATGTCTGTCTCAGTCCTACTAACCCTGATATGTCTGTCTTAGTCCTACTAACCCTGATATGTCTGTTTCAGTCCTACTAACCCTGATATGTCCGTCTCAGTTCTACTAACTCTAACCCTGATATGTCTGTCTTAGTTCTACTACCCTGTTTGCTGCAATGGAAAAGCTTGAGTTTGTTAGAGAGAAAGAGGAAAGACTGGTTTCACAAGTTCTCAGTATTGCTGACAAATAATCTGATCATACAGGCTGTGTGTGTGTGTGTGTGTCTTCTGCGTCAGTGAATGTTGTAGGTGTCTATGGGTGGAGGTCCGAGGCGTTTGTGCCATTCAGCTGAATGGAGGAGATAAGAAGGAGGGGTTTTATCTCAGTGTGGGAAGGTTAGAGGTAGACAGACACATTGATAGGCTAGAATAACAGCTGACACAGCTCTGGGCATCAGGGCACACACACACACACACACACACACACACACACACACACACACACACACACACACACACACACACACACACACACACACACACACACACACACACACACACACACACACACACACACACACACACACACACACACACACACAGCAACACATGGTACAAAGGGATTTTAAGGCCAGAAGGTCATATGCATACTATTTACCACTAAGTGCTGACGTAAGTTGTTTCCACGTCTTTGATGTCAGGAGTTTTCTTCACACCATTTATTGATGTTTACGGCCCCTTATCGCTATGCCGACTCATAGAGGGCTGTGTCAGCACAGTTGGGTTTGTTCCCAAGCCTACAGAAGACACTGTATTTCTTCCATCCGTGTGTGTGTGTTGTCTCATGGGGTCGGGATAGAGTAGATGATAAATGACTATTCCTTCTATTTTATACTGTTTGATTCTATTGACTTTCTATTCTATTGTACCATACTCTACTGTCTTCTATTCTCCAGAGGAAAGCTACTTTGGGACGGTGTACACGTCAGATGACCGGGGCATCCTGTACTCTAAGTCTCTAGAGCGCCACCTCTTTGGTGGGGAAGGGAAGAGCGACTTCACCAACGTCACCTCCATGAGAGGAGTGTACCTCACCAACGTACTGGAGGAGGGTACGCAGCTACGCATCAACACAATCTGGGTCGTATTCTTTAGGAACATTAACAGTCCGAAACGCGGAAGGACTCGTATAATCTACACCCGTCACAGCCAGAAGAGAACTGGCTACCCCTCAGAGCCTGGTTCCTCTCTAGGTTTCTTCCTAGATTCTAGCCCTTCTAAGGAGTTTTTCCTAGCCACCGTGCTTCTACATCTACATTGTTTGCTCTTTGGGATTTTAGGCTGGGTTTCTGTTTAAGATCTTAGTGATAACTGCCGATGTTAAAAGGGCTTTATGAATCCATTTGATTGATTGATACCTGAACTTGTCCAATATAAAATGCATGTAGTTTGTAGGGGGGGTTTCAACTGGCTGATTGAAGTGTGAATGCATGTATTCTTTAGTGGAAAAAATCTGACAATTACTAATCCAAGCTAAAACGTTTTTTCCTGGGGATTGTTTTTGACAGACGGCCGCATTCGGACAGTCATTTCATTTAACCGAGGGGGAGAGTGGACACTCCTCAACAAGCCCCAGAATGTTGAGTGTGGTGAGGATTCAAGAAATGATGTGAGAACTAACTTCATTCCCTCCTCTGACAATTCAGTGTGTTGAGTATGTTGATGCTTATTATATGATTGTGAACACTGAATTCTTGTGTGTGTGCGTGTGTGTGTTTGTGTTTGTGACAGTGTAACTTGCACATCCACGGTGAGCACAGTCGCTACAACGGCATCACTCCCATGCTGCCTCTCTCTGACCCCACTGCCGTTGGCCTTGTCATCGCCCACGGTAACCAAACTGTCAATCATACATATCACAGACATGTTGCATTGTGATACTTCTGTATTACCGTAGTGTACAGGATGTTGTGCACTACATGTTGCATTGTGATACTTCTGTATTACCGTAGTGTACAGGATGTTGTGCACTACATGTTGCATTGTGATACTTCTGTATTACCGTAGTGTACAGGATGTTGTGCACTACATGTTGCATTGTGATACTTCTGTATTACCGTAGTGTACAGGATGTTGTGCACTACATGTTGCATTGTGATACTTCTGTATTACCGTAGTGTACATGATGTTGTGCACTACATTTAGCATTGTAGGGAATCTTGAATGGACTACACCGGAAATTCTTCTCCCCCTAATAATTCGGTCATCACCACAAAATAGCTGTTCCCATATATAGTGCACTATATATGCCCGGTCCCAATTCGTTCCCTTAGCATTTAATGTTTGCAGATCAGTAATGTGGGATCAGTATGGTGAAAGCTTCTCCACTACACTGGTTATCTCTATCCAGGCCCTTCAGGTCAGAAAACATTGGAGGGTTAAGGCTAAACGGAGGGGTAAGGAGAAATTTGGGACCGGATGACTGACAGATAGAACATGTTTTCAGACACATCCCCCACCCTCTAGCTGTCCCAGAATGTGTGTGACCTTTCTATGACCTCTGCGCTTTGACCGGTCAGGCAGTGTGGGGGACTCCATCTCGTCAACACGGCCTGACGTGTACGTGTCAGAGGACGGGGGGTACAAGTGGAGGGGTTCCTTGAGGGGGCCCCATCACTACAGCATCCTGGATGCTGGGGGGCTCGTCGTGGCTGTGGAGGCCCACCCCATGGACGGCCAAATCAACACCATCAAGTACTGAACACCACACGCACACACACACACACACACACAGTCGGTGGCATGTAGAAAGATTGGGTGTAAGAAAGATGCTTTTTATTCACACCCCCACCCATGGCATGCAAGCGACCTCCTCTGAGTGTTGTGTGTGTGTGTGTGTGTGTCTGTGTTTGACTTTGGAGTGTGTGTGTGTGTCTATACGCTCTTCTCTCCCTATGAAGTTGTGGCTGTGAATGTGTCTAAGCAGTCCACTATCCGGTAACTCTGTATGTGTGTGTTTTAATTCTATGTACTTCATGCGTGTGTGTGTGTGCTTGCACGTTCACATTGAGATGTTTATACAGGGTCGTATTCATTAGGCACCAAACGAAAGAAATCAACCTTAACTTTATCCAATAAGAAAGGCTCGTTTTAGTTTTCCGTTGCAAAGCGTTTTGTGACTCTGTGCACGAATGAAAACGACCCTGTATGTCATTGTGCATCACCCCAGGTTCTCCACAGATGAGGGCCAGTGTTGGAAGGTGTACAACTTTACAGAGCAGCCCATCTTCTTCGCTGGCCTGACATCCGAGCCGGGCACCAAGACCATGAACATCAGCGTGTGGGGCTACCGGCCCGAGGACGACCACCAGCCCATGTGGGTGGTGGTCACCATTGACTTCCAGAGTCTCCTCACCAGAGAGTGTGGGTGAATCTCAATTGTATTTCCTTGATTCTTTGTGTCCTGTGTTTACTCGTCTCCTTGTCAAAACTCAGTGGAGGAGAATGTCTGAGGGGAGGAACCTTCGATCCTCCAATGCTTTTTGAGAAGGAGGTGAAGGAGAGTGGTCACAAGGAATCAAGGAAAGATGATTGAGATTCCCCCTGTGAGTCATTTGTTTGTTGTCAAATATAATATCCCCAAGGATCATAATCATTAAACCAACAACAGACATTTCACAAGGAATGAAACAGTAGCTAGCTTTCTATTGTGAGAATACCCAAAGAGTGTCGTCAAATATGTGGTTTCCATATGTTTGATGTGTTTGATACCATTCCATTGATTCCATTCCAGCTATTACAATGAGTTCGCCCTCCTATAGATCCTCCCACCAGCCACCTTTGGTGTGTACCCCTGTGGGTCACTAGGAACGGAATTGAACATACTGATATCGATAAATATATACTAAAATTGGCATGTCTCAATAGTCTCTCTCTATTGGTTAACGTTGGTTTCCTATAGGTGGTAACCAGGACTATGTTCAGTGGTTGGCCCATGCCAGAGAGGGCGGGGACTTGGCCACAGAGGGGTGTGTCTTGGGCTACAAGGAGATCTTCAGGAGGCTGAGGAAGCTGTCCGTCTGCAGGAATGGACGGGACTACGTGGTGAGCAGGCAGAAAAGCCCCTGCCCCTGCACCAGAGAGGACTACCTATGGTAAGAAACACTGTCAGGGGTCCAGTCTAAACTTCTCTCCCTCTAGTCAGGGATACATTCAGATACAGGAAACCAGAAGTTGAGAGTTGTCCATTCAAAGGCACAATCTGTTGCTTCATTTCTAGTAAAAAAAGCATTTTTTTCTCTAATTGTGCCTTTGAGGCAAAGGCAGAGTCAACGCAGACCCAAACATAACATTGCCAACAAGGCATTTGCTGTGTCTGTGGTTGAAATGGCCTAACGTGTCTGTCCTTTCCAACAGTGACTATGGTTACTATCGTCATGAGAACAGCTCAGAGTGTATGAGACAACTGGACACTGCAGACCACGCCCTGGAGGTGTGTCTAAATGGAGAGGAGGAGGAGCTTAGGACGTCGGGGTAATTATGACACACACACATTTGTTTTATTATCCTTGTGGGGACCTAACAATTGATTCCCATTGAAAATCCTATTTTTCCTGACCCTAACCCTTAATCTAACCCTAACCTTAACCCCTAACCTTAACTCCTAAATCTAACTCCTAAACCCTAACCCTAATTGTATCCCTAACCCTAAACTTAACCCCTAAGCCTAAAATAACCTTTTTCCTTGTGGGGACCGGCGAAATGTGGTCCCCACAAAGATAGTCAAACCAAACACACACACACACACACACACACACAGTTCACCGTGTGATCTCCATGTGTAGGTACCGTAAGGTTCCCAGTGATAAGTGTGAGGGAGGTTTCACTCCCCTGCACAGAAAGGAAACAGTCAACAGTCATTGTGGGAACTCCAGTCAGCCCCCCACTGCCAGCCCATATTCTGAAACCCCGGTGAGTGTGACCTGTGTGTGTGCGTGTGCATCTGCGAGTTCTTGTGTGAGTCTCCTTTGAGTGTGTGTGTGTGCTTGGGTTATTGCTCACAGTGTGAAAGGTGTAACTTACCTGGGCATAATGTAACAGTGTTCTTCATTCTCGGGAGTCACACATTGTGAGCTGGGTTTTGTTCCAGCCCAGTACTAACACACCTGATTCAATCAATCAATGGCTTGATAACTGGTTGATGAGTTGAATCAGTTGTGTCAGCGGTGTGCTGGAACAAAAGCCTACACACCCTCTGGGTACTTCCGCATCAGAAAATACAGCCCCACATATTAGATGATGCAATGCGTCACATGATAAAGGTTTATAGCGTTTAGAATATTATGACCAGAAATATGATAATGCTATGTCTGTATTTCAGAGAGAGAAGATGCTGTTGATCGTAGTTTGTGTTGGATTAGGGATTGTCATTCTGGTGGCTGTTGCCGCTGCTGTCTATACTGTAAGGAGAATGGTCTATGGAAATAGGTGAGCCACATACACATTTAGGCGCACGAGCATGCAAGTACACACACACACACACACACACACACACACACACACACACACACACACACACACAGACACACAGACACACAGACACACAGACACACAGACACACTGCTCAGGTACAAGTGCACATTGAAATGCCTGCTTCCGTTCTGGTCCTAAATATTGACATGCCTTGTGGCTCTGCTCCGCCCCCTACAGGGCGCCAACGTATCGCTTCTCTGTCCTGCAGCTTCAGGACGACGACTGCTCCATTGCCGCCGACCCAGAGAGTGTCGCCAGTAGCAACGGAACATCAGTCTTCCAAGTGGATTCAGATGATGTGAGTGTTATTAGCTTTAGCATGGTGGCTAAAGGCACTCAGGATTTTTAGGACATTTTGTGTGCATAGCAAAAGGCAAAATATGTGTGAACTTGTGCATTTAAGAGCAACGTTATGGTCATGTTGGCCCGTCAATTGTTTTAAATTAACAATGATCCATTTACAAGACGTAATGTGGAAAATATTGATAATTTCCCTCTGTTGTCCCCCCCGTTTTGTAGGATCTTATTCAATGAACAACATGAGATTAAATATCTTGACGATGATCTCCAGAGCTTGGCCATTTGGATGTATGGCATTCCACTTGTTGTATTACGTACCTGTTGCATCTCAATGGAAAGATGTATAGGGCTTGTAAGGAACAAATTGCAGATGTCATGTAGATGGTATGCAGATGTCCCCAGCTATTTATTGAGCGAAGAACACTTCCCACTGGACACGCACTGGTTGAACCAACGTAGAATAGACGTTGAATTGAGTTTACTTCAAGTTTCACTGCTCTGTTTTTAAGTATTTCATGAATTAACAGTTTGTCTCTGTCTGATGATATTATTTATGTGTGGAACACTGTCTTCAACTTGCACAATTTTGTATGGCGCTTGCAACGCAATTG
Organism: Salvelinus namaycush; assembly: GCF_016432855.1. Lineage (NCBI taxonomy): Eukaryota > Metazoa > Chordata > Actinopteri > Salmoniformes > Salmonidae > Salvelinus > Salvelinus namaycush. The sequence continues at coordinate 13,649,166 of NC_052344.1, forward strand.
ATAGTGGGTTCGATTCTCGATTTGGATAAAAGCGTCTGCTAAATGGCCTATATTTATTATTATTATTGTTATTACCACTGTTCACTAGTCTGTATTTTGATGAGGCCCTGAATAATGTGCATTCCTAATAAATCAACACAGTAATGTTAGAATAGCGATGTAATGGAAATAAAGTGCCTGATTACCTCAATTATTCTGTATTTACTCTGCAGGAACAATCAACTGTTATCTGTTATTCACTGTGAATTTATTCCTAATTTCTCTATTTCTTTATCTTTAACTCTGCATTGTTGGAAAAGGCCCCGTGAGTAAGCATTTCACTGTTAGTCTACACCCCTTGTTTATGAAGCATGTGACAAATAACATATGATTGATTTGACATGTAGAGTGGATCCACAGCAAGTAGAGATTACTATCGACTTGTTTTGTATTTGAATAGATTATCTTATGTTAGTCAGCACCTCACCTAAAGTGTCTATGTTCTTTAATTGTTTTACTTCCTAGATGGATTTTGTTTTGCCTTATTGCTTACCTGTACAATGTGCCTTATGGACTAGGGCTCCACCCGATGGCTTCCACTTGTTCTTTCTGGACAGGACCACCCACAAATGAAATCCCTGTTTGAATTCTTTAAAAGTGCATCATTCCTTCCTCGTTGATTAGAAATAATTGGAAAGGTAAAAGCCATGTGATGGTGCCCTTGCATTTACTTGTCCAATCTTGTAATAATAATCAATGATTGCCGGATGCAGGAGGAAGGATGCACTTTTCATTCAACTACTCTCCCCACACAAGAGGGCGCTGTGCAGCATATCGTCTCCCGAAGGGTCTATGCTTTGCCCCTCCTTTAGAGCTGATGTGACTTCGAGTGTGTGTCATGAACAACAGCACTAGCAACAAACGTGAAATTGGCTGTTTGTCTTCAAAATAAAAGTCCCCCATTGAAACTGATGCCAAAGGATGTAAATAGTGGAATTATGCCACAATTGGACTAGATACAAGGTTGTTTTATAATGTTGGTATATACATTTAACAAAAGAAAATTTAACACAAAACATAAAATTCAGTTGAAATCGCACTGTGGATGTATATAGACTTCAGAATTGCATAGGAGGCATACTTAAATTGCAATGTACAGCCTTACCTATGGATCTTGGGTCCATGAAATGGGGTATCAGCCTACTCAGTGACACCTACAGATTACATTGCGTTAAGAGTTTACACAAATACTAGCGTCTTAGCTCTTATTACAGAACTTTAACTGTGGGAAATCTCCTCACTATTCAGCCTATTGTATGTAATGGACATTCATATTGCAATGTACAGCCTTACCTATGGATCTTGGGTTCATGAAATTGGGTATCAGCCTATTCAGTGACACCAACAAATTACAATTTACACAAATATTAGCTTTGTTGCTCTAATTGCGGGACTTTAACTGAGGAGTATTTTTCATGCAGGAGTAATAAAGGCCTAGTTCACTAATTTTGTAAAATAAAAATATACTATTATTACTTTTTATTTTTATTTATCAGGGGCTTCCCGCGGTTATAGAACTCACACTGTAGAACAGTAGGTGGAAACACAGAGCTAGATTAGAGGAACAGATGGCCGTGTTCGGGTTGTAAATGGCAGCGAGTAGCGTGGATGAAAAGGAGGAAATTGAGAAAAGGTTGGAATGGCAACAGCTGTGCTGGAATGAGGACAATATGGGTGTCAGTTCTGATTATATAGAGCGGGAGAATGAGGGTCAAGGACTTAAATGGTCTGTAGTGGAGACACACAGGAAGAAGAGAGATCATGATACAGAAAGCGGTGGAGCGTCTAGGAAAGAAAGCATAAAGATGGCCAAGGTTGGAAGCAAGTCATAATGTGTCAGACTGGAAAGTGGTGATGGTGTTTGAAGATACCACAGGGCCTCATTTACACCCTATCCGACTAACCAATGCCTTGGAGAAAGAGATAGGTGAAGTCAAACTATCCCGGTTCATTGGAACGGTAAATTGCTAATATTTTGTGGTAGCCAGGCTCAGAAAAGGAAGATTCTGCAAATGGAAAAAGCTTATTGGGATGAAGCTTAAAAGCCATATCCCTGGGGCTATGAAGCTTAAAAGCCATATCCCTGGGGCCCCAATATCTATGTCCATAGTTGATATTAAAGAAAATGTGAAGGGAGGCAGAGTGATTGAGGCCAAAAGTTTGCTCAGTAGGAAAGAGGGTCAAAGAAGTGAACGTGTATCAGTGCTGCTGAGGTTTGAGAAGGTTTTGCCTAGAAAAGTACAGATAGCATTCCCTTATTTCAATGTTGTTGACATGCTGAATAATTCTAATGGTGGATTGTTTCAGCAGGTTATAGATAAATTTGAATGGATTCGGGGGCTTGGGATGGGTTTTAGCAGGTATTTATTTATTGTTTATTTTCTAGGTAGACCGTGATTCATCGCAAACTTCAGGACAGTACGTAGCAGTATGCACCTTAAACGTTTGTTTGCGGACCGCTATGAATTCAAGATGAAGAGAATGGCCTCACACTCCAGTACAGTAGGTGGCGGTGAAGAATGATGTTTGGTCGTTCTTTATGTTTAGTAGATTATTGAAGTACCAGAAAAGTAAATAGCGATTTTCTGAAACAGGGAAGAAGAGTCTGTCATCGTGTAGGCAAGGCTTGTAACCGTGGCGTTTCTCAGGTAAAGTTGCCAGCTATCTTGCTAACGTTCGCAGTTTTTTTTAGCTCATGCCAATTAAATCGACTTGCTGCTGGGGCAATCAGGTTTATATAACTATTTTGACTAGGGTTGGCTAGCTAGCTACTGTTAACGGAATCTAACTAAATTGTGAATCGCTATAACTAGCTAGTTATGGCTAAATCTAACCATACCTTAACGTTACTTATTTGGGGACGGTAATTTATTCGGAAAAATTGATGTCTAGTTTGCACAGTTAGCTGACTACTGTTAGCTCGCTACACATGTTAGCCAAACACTAACACATAACTAATTGTGTAGCCAACAGAGCTGACACGATTGTTTAAACTGCACCAGTGTCGGACAGGCTTCCTATGTAGATTAAAGCTGAAATGTATAACTTCCGGTGTCGATTAAGACTGGAGCCAGCGTGAGATAAGGTTTGGAAAGCGTAGCTAGCAACCTCAATCCAAATTGTTTCAAAATGGCTGCTGTCCTGCTAACTCGCATGTGGACAACATAGCAGTCATTCAATCTTCTTGGTATGACAATTTGGACTACAAGGCATTTCCCATCCCTGTATTGAGGTATGTTTTCCGAACCATATCTCGCGCCGGCTCCAACCCTAGTTGCAGCTGAGCAATCGGGTCGGGTCTGCTGGCTAACTAATTGTACAAACTAGGACGTTTTCATTCAGCTGCCCTGAATGTGTCTGTGGGGTTTTCCTTTCAATTAAGGTCTAGACAACCAGGTGAGAGGAGTTCTTTACTAATTAGTGACCTTAATGGAATGAGTTTGACACGTGCCCTGAGAGACTAACAGAGAAATGTTTACTTACGGCCCTTCCCAACAATGCAGAGAGAAAGACATGAGAAATAACAGAAAAGTAATAATAAATACACAATTAGTAACAATAACGGAGGTAGATATGTACATTTAACTAGGAATAAAATGACTCGGCAACAGGATAGATTAAAAAAACAATGGCAGCAGCGTATGTGATGAGTCGGTCAGTGCAAAAAGGGTAAATGCAGATTGTCCAGGTAGCTATTTGGTTAACTACTTAGCAGTGGCTTGGGGTTATAAACTGTTCAGGTCCTGTTGGTTCCAGATGTAACCGATGTGAAATGGCTAGCTAGTTAGCGGTGGTGCGCGCTAATAGCGTTTCAATCGGTGACGTCACTCGCTTTGAGACCTTGAAGTAGTGGTTCCCCTTGCTCTGCAAGGCCCGCGGCTTTTGTGGAGCGACACAAAACACTGGTTAGTCAGGCTTATTGAGGTACTATGTACATGTAGGTATGGTTAAAGTGACTATGCATATATGATGAACAGATAGTAGCTGTAGCGTAAAAAGAGGGGTTGGCGGGTGGTGGGACTCAATGCAGATAGCCCGGTTAGCCAATGTGCGGGAGCACTGGTTGGTCAGGCCAATTGAGGTAGTATGTACATGAATGTATAGTTAAAGTGACTATGCATATAAGATAAACAGAGAGTAGCAGCAGTGTAAAAGAGGGGTTGGGGGCACACAATGCAAATAGTCCGGGTAACCATTTGGTTACCTGTTCAGGAGTCTTATGGCTTGGGGGTAAAAACTTTTGAGAAGCCTTTTTGTCCTATACTTGGCACTCCGGTACCGCTTGCCATGCGGTAGTAGAGAGAACAGTCTATGACTGGGGTGGCTGGGGGCTTCGACAATTTTTAGGGCCTTCCTCTGACACCGCCTGGTGTAGAGGTCCTGGATGACATGCAGCTTTGCCCCAGTGATGTACTGGGCCGTACGCACTGCCCTCTGTAGTGCCTTGTGGTCAGAGGCCGAGCAATTGCCGTACCAGGCAGTGATGCAACTGGTCAGGATGCTCTCAATGTTGCAGCTGTAGAACCTTTTGAGGATCTCAGGACCCATGCCAAATCTTTTTAGTGTCCTGAGGGGGAATAGGCTTTGTCGTGCCCTCTTCACGACTGTCTTGGTGTGTTTGGACCATTCTAGTTTATTGGTGATGTGGACACCAAGGAACTTGAAGCTCTCAACCTGCTCCACTACAGCCCAGTCGATGAGAATGGGGGCGTGCTCGGTGCTCCTTTTCCTGTAGTCCACAATCATTTCCTTAGTCTTGGTTACGTTAAGGGATAGGTTGTTATTCTGGCACCACCCGGCCAGGTCTCTGACCTCCTCCCTATAGGCTGTCTTGTCGGTGATCAGGCCTACCACTGTTGTGTCGTCTGCAAACATAATGATGGTGTTGGAGTCGTGCCTGGCCATGCAGTCGTGGGTGAACAGGGAGTACAGGAGGGGACTGAGCACGCACCCCTGGGGAGCTCCAGTGTTGCGGATCAGTGTGGCAGATGTGTTGCTACCTACCCTCACCACCTGGAGGCGGCCCGTCAGGAAGTCCAGGATCCAGTTGCAGAGGGAGGTGTTTAGTCCCCGGTTCCTTAGCTTAGTGATGAGCTTTGAGGGTGCTATGGTGTTGAACGCTGAGCTGTAGTCAATGAATAGCATTCTCACATACAGTGGGGAGAACAAGTATTTGATACACTGCCGATTTTGCAGGTTTTCTTACTTACAAAGCATGTAGAGGTCTGTACTTTTTGTCATAGGTACACTTCAACTGTGAGAGACGGAATCTAAAACAAAAATCCAGAAAATCACATTGTATGATTTTTAAGTAAATAATTTGCATTTGCATAATTTCTCCCAAAATCAAAATGAATGAAAGAAAAGTTATCTTGCACATTCAGCAGGCTGTGGTGTTTAATAGGCTTTTAGAAGTGGCGTCTTTATTATTTTATTACTCTTCGTTAATGCCGTCTTTGGTGTGCTGATTAATGCACAAGCACGCTTTTTCCCCCACTCCTGTCAATATTTATTTTGATTAAGTCATACAAGTGTTACATTGCGGGAAGTTTAAAATACATTGTCATTACTACATTACTATTTTTAACACCAAAAAACATTTAATTTAATCAAATATTTTCAGTCATCTTCCTCAAATGAACCGGAAGATGATGCAAACTTTGCAAGAGGAAGGAAATCTAATTTCATTGGTCCTCAACTCGTGGCTCAGTCATTTCATTCAGGGTAAGTGGAGTAGGCAGGGAGTTTAGCCTTCCCTGGAGCATGTTTAGTTCTGAAGACATTTACCTGGCTGAAAGGTGAGACGCATTCATATGACTGGTTGACCAAAATTGCCTCTTCGTAGGATACCCCTCTAGCTGTGGATGTATTCCTGGCAATATTTAATTAGACGTCCCATTATGAACTACCATGTCTTCCTTGTTCTCAGTTAGATGGCTAAGTGAGTGAGTCATGTTTTAAACCCAGGAGGGAAGGCTAATGTCCAACTAGTAGTGTGACATGATCCTACCTAACCAGCCAAAGTTAACTAGCTAGTCAACCTTACTGTCGAATCACTGTCACTCCCGTTGTATGTCTCTCCACACTGGAGAATATTGACATGTTGCTTTGTCTTTCAACAGGGGCATACATTGTGTTGCACTCACTGCAGATTCTTGGGACCAACATGAGAGCTGGAGGTAGGTTTTGCTATAATAGGTACCTGTATTTCTGACAATTAGCATAACTTTTATCACATTTACTTGGGTCAGTGTGTGACAATTGTTTACCTTGGCTATTCTGTCTACAAACCATATTCTTCATCACAGTACAACATAGCTATGCCTATAGCCTACTTGTTTAGTTTATTAGGAACCCCATTAGCTACCGCTCATGTAGCAGCTACTCTTCCTGGGGTCCACACAACATGTACAAATACATGACAAAATACAGAGCGGTAATAGACAAGAACAACATAAGATATGACTTTAATATAGAAATAAGAGGTATGTGTGTGTGTGTGAAAGAAAGACCCCAATGGACAGCAAATACTATTTACACACTTCATATATACATTCGGATGTACAATACAGTTAAATGAGATCTTCAGAAAGAGGAGAGGTGCTGTGATACAATATGTTTCTAAATGTAACCTTAAGTAACCTCTGGTGCCAGAGCATTCCACGATGACATGTTTCTATACATAACTGAGCGACACATAAAATCTGTTTTCGGTTTGGGTACCGTGAAGAAACCCATAGTGGTGTGTCTGAGGTATGTAATTTTGAAGTGTATGCAAATGGTTAGGCATTTTCAAAAAAACACATTTTTCTTAGACTAGAAGTAGTCAGCTTCTCCTCAACCATGAAAGACTATCATGTTGTGTGTGTGCAGTTAAAGGCAAGGTGTTTGTTCTCAGCCAGCTGCAGCTTCGCTAGGTCTTTCTTTGCTGCACCTGACCATATTATGAGACAAGATCAAAGCCTGGTACAGTTGATCTTTGTGTCAAAAAAGCAGAACATACCACAACATACATACTGTACCGCTCACCATCTTCACAACAACTTTGTATATGACTTGACAATGATAACTGACCATCCAATGTTACTCCTAGGAGTTCAGCTTCTTCAATGTGTAGCGGTGTTGTTAGAGAGGGATAAAGATTTTGTTCTGGCGCCAGGCAGGTATGGAGTAGCACTACCAGATACCAACACATCAGCAGGAGACTGCCTAGACTATTGTAGCCTGTTTGTCAGATAGCCAGTGGAGAGAAAAGATAAGACACACCATCTAAAACACGTTACATCACAGGGGTAACCCCACCAATAATACCTCATACTAGAATAATGGCAGAGCAATTCAAAAGGCCACTTCATACAAACAATTCACAACAAAGAACTCCGTCATAAACCTTAGAGAACTTGCAATATTCTGTATTACGTCCCAGTGGAGGAGTGGGGGGGGTGTATAAATGGGTTTGTGGGGTGTGTTCATAGACAAAGGCTTTGAAATGTCCAAAAATATTCTCTGCTAAATGTCAACATTTCCCCACAAAATCAATACTGTTCAAGCAATAATAAACAATAAACTGTCACGCAACCTTACTTTAACCTCACCATTCTGTATACATCTGGCCCTTCTTTGGACACTGTGTTAACTAACCTCCAAATGAGCTTCAATGCCATACAACACTCCTTCCGTGGCCTCCAACTTCTCTTAAACGCTAGTAAAACCAAATGCATGCTTTTAACCGTTCGCTGTCCGCGCCCGCCCGACTAGCATCACTACCCTGGACGGTTCTGACCTAGAATATGTGGACAACTACAAATACCTATGTTTCTGGCTAGACTGTAAACTCTCCTTCCAGACTCATATTAAACATCTCCAATCCAAAATCAAATCTAGAATCGGCTTTCTATTTCGCAACAACGCCTCCTTCACTCACGCCGCCAAACTTACCCTAGTAAAACTGACTATCCTACCGATCCTCGACTTCGGTGATGTCATCTACAAAATAGCTTCCAATACTCTACTCAGCAAACTGGATGCAGTCTATCACAGTGCCATCCGTTTTGTTACCAAAGCCCCTTAAGCCACCCACCGCTGCGACCTGTATGCTCTAGTCGGCTGGACCTCGCTACATATTTGTCGCCAGACCCACTGGCTCCAGGTCATCTATAAGTCTATGCTAGGTAAAGCTCCGCCTTATCTCAGCTCACTGGTCACGATAACAACACCCACCCGTAGCATTCGCTCCAGCAGGTATATCTCACTGGTCATCCCCAAAGCCAGATTGGGGCTTTGCGATTTTTGCAATTCGTTCCAGTCACTGGCCACCTTTCCTTCCAGTTCTCTGCTGCCAGTGACTGGAACGAATTGCAAAAATCGCTGAAGCTGGAGACCTATATTTCCCTCACTAACTTTAAACATCAGCTATCTGAGCAGCTAACCGATAGCTGCAGCTGTACATAGTCCATCTGTAAATAGCCCACCCAATCTACCTACCTCATCCCCATATTGTTTTTATTTACTTTTCTGCTCTTTTGCACACCAGTATCTCTACTTCCACATCATCATCTGCTCATTTATCACTCCAGTGTTAATTTGCAAAATTGTAATTACTTCGCATCTATGGACTATTTGTCTACCTCACGCCATTTGCACACACTGTATATAGACTTTCTTTTTTTTCTATTGTGTTATTGACTGTATGCTTGTTTATTCCATGTGTAACTCTGTGTTGTTGTTTGTGTCGCTTTGCTTTGTCTTGGCCAGGTCGCAGTTGTAAATGAGAACTTGTTCTCAACTAGCTTACCAGGTTAAATAAAGGTGAAATAAAAAATTTACTAAAATGTCAACCCAAATACATCCGGCAGGGCAATAATAGTCCAGCGACACTGAACATCAAAGGGAGCGCAGTGGGGGAAAAAATAAGTTTGCTGGAGCGATAGAGGGAAATTAGTGAGGGAGAGGGGGGGTGGGGGGTTAGCTGTTGACTTCAGGCTTGCAGTTGCACTGTCTGTCAGACTGATACACCTGATGGTTTGTTTGTCAAAGCTTCGCAACACTGTTGCTACTAATCCATTCGATCAATGACAGGAGCGGTCCCCAAAAATTCCAAACACGACCTAGAGCGTTAACACCGGCGATTAACTTCAACACTTTACAAACTAATCACGCTGAAAATAAACAAGACTTCTGCAAAGAGTTAAACACACTGTCAAAACTGCCACGCCGACCGAGAGCCTCCATACAGAGCCGGAAGAGCCATCTTTATTATCTCCCTCCTGACTGCTGCTGTGCTCTTAAAGGGGCAGCCCACGGTGAAGGCTCCGTGCAGGATTTCACTACAAATGTTCACAACCTTTATGCACATCTCCAGTTTAGGTCTAAGAGAATGCTTTGAACCAAATACAATGCTTTTTGGTTTCAGATGAATTTAACCCCAGATTATTGTAATTTCCCATTCTGACACTGACTGTAAGTCCTTGCTAAGAGTCTCTGTGAGCTCCTTGGCTGTAGATGGTGATGTGTGCAATCAGCATACATAGTAATTCTAACTTCTTGTAAGACAAGTAGCAAATCATTTGTAAAAATAGAGAAGAGTGACGGCCCAAGGAAACTGTCCTGAGGGATACTACTGCACATATCTGATGTTAGAGAAGCTTCCATTGAAGAACACTCTGGGTTCTGTTGGATAAGTAACTCTCCAACCGTGTGATGGCAGGTGACGTAAAGCCATTCCAAGTGAGTTTTTTTCAATAAGAAATGATGATCAATAACATAAGGCTTCACTGAAACCTAATAATACAGCTCCAACTATCATCTAATCAATTTATTTTAGCCAGTCATGAGTCAGTGCAGTACAAGTTGAGTGCCTTTCCCTATATGCATGCTGAAAGTCGTCTTTATAAAATAGCATTGCGTTTGTTCAAACGCAGTTCTCCATCAGTTTACTAAAAACAGGCAGCACACTGACTGGGCAGATGTTAGAGGCAGCAAAGGGTGCTTTACTATTTTTAGGTAGTAGAATTACTTTAGCTTTCTTCCACACCTGTGGACACAATCCTGTTTTAAAGACATGGCAAGTTGGGGTGGCAATACCGTCTTACCATTCTCAGTAGTTTCCCATCTAGGTTGTCTATACTTGGTGGCTTATCATTGATAGATGGTAACTGTTTTTCCACCTATTCCACAATAACTTGACCAAATTCAGAACGGCATTCCTGCTCTTTCATTATTAGGTCTTCAATACACATGGTGGTTCAATGTTTTAACTAACTAATGTTTGTCCTCTTTACCGGTGAAATAGTCATTGAAATGATTTGGCTATATCAAAAGTTTTTGCTAAAATGGCCCATCAACATCAATGAACGATGTAGATTTAATTGGGGTTTCTGTCCATAATGTAACTTAAGGTGATCCAAAATATTTTCCCAACAATTTATCTTGTTTTTAGTAATATTCTTCTTCTTTTTTTTATTTTTTATTGAGTCACAAAATGTCACAATTGACAGTATGTCAACCAATCAGCTGAGTAGCCTGAATTGTTTGTCATCTTTTTCTTCATTTCTTTGAACCATACCATTTTTCAGTTCATCGACCCCGGGGGCTCGAACAGTTCTCCGTTTCTTAACAGGTGCATGCTTGTCAAGAATAATTTTACAAATACTCCATGTGCTGCATCTGGTTTCTCCTCCTTATACACATCAGCCAACAAATGTTTTTCATCTTAAACAAGAGTCCTGAGAACATTTTGTATGATCTGTTATACATAACTTTAGACCCTACCTTTGGTACTTTTGGCTTTTCTTGTTATTGCCACAATGTTATGGTCACTACAGCCAATGGGGACTGATATTGCTTTGGAGCAAAGCTCTGCAGCCTTAGTGAAGATCTGATCAATACAAGTGGATGTCACAGATCCAACACTATTGGGTTACACTCTAGTTGGTTCAGTGATAACTTGGGTCATGTTACAGGCATTAGTCACAGTAAGAAGCTTCCTCTTGAGAGGACAACTAGATAACCAGTCAATGTTCAGGTCACCAAGAAAATTAATTTCTCTGTTAGCATCAGAGACCTTATCTGACATCACACACGTATTAGACATGGTGTTAAAATAGTGTTACATTTTCTCTCTCTCCCTCTGTCTATTGATCTCTTCATTCTCTTTCTTTGGTCTATGTATCTAATTTCCTTCAGGCATCTTGAAGTTGGCTGCATTGGTTTCGGTCTTTTTCCTGGCAGTTTTCCTTGCCTTCCAGCTGCTGGAAATTAATATGGACTTCAATTTGGGGAATGTGTTTGGTGAGTTTGGTTACAGGTGTTTTCCAGTGTTGTAACTGCATATCAATCTATTGCCTGATCTTGCATGGAATTCCAAAGAGAAATCACTTAGTTTCAAAGGCTATTATTTCGAATACATCGGTCAATAGATAGGATTAATAATCTTCACCGGGGATTCTAAATTTAGGCCTTCAAAAAACCTTTGTCGTGTCTGCATACGACACCCCTTAGTCTCTGGCTGAAGCTAAATTCACAATACGCAGACAGGAAGGCTTTGTTGTGTCTGCATACGACACCCCTTAGTCTCTGGCTGAAGCTAAATTCACAATACGCAGACAGGAAGGCTTTGTTGTGTCTGCATACGACACCCCTTAGTCTCTGGCTGAAGCTAAATTCACAATACGCAGACAGGAAGGCTTTGTTGTGTCTGCATACGACACCCCTTAGTCTCTGGCTGAAGCTAAATTCACAATACGCAGACAGGAAGGCTTTGTTGTGTCTGCATACGACACCCCTTAGTCTCTGGCTGAAGCTAAATTCACAATACGCAGACAGGAAGGCTTTGTTGTGTCTGCATACGACACCCCTTAGTCTCTGGCTGAAGCTAAATTCACACTATGGAGACAGGAAGGCTTTGTTGTGTCTGCATACGACACCCCTTAGTCTCTGGCTGAAGCTAAATTCACAATACGCAGACAGGAAGGCTTTGTCGTGTCTGCATACGACACCCCTTAGTCTCTGGCTGAAGCTAAATTCATACTATGGAGACAGGAAGGCTTTGTTGTGTCTGCATACGACACCCCTTAGTCTCTGGTTGAAGCTAAATTCACAATACGCAGACAGGAAGGCTTTGTTGTGTCTGCATACGACACCCCTTAGTCTCTGGCTGAAGCTAAATTCACAATACGCAGACAGGAAGGCTTTGTTGTGTCTGCATACGACACCCCTTAGTCTCTGGCTGAAGCTAAATTCATACTATGGAGACAGGAAGGCTTTGTTGTGTCTGCATACGACACCCCTTAGTCTCTGGCTGAAGCTAAATTCACAATACGCAGACAGGAAGGCTTTGTTGTGTCTGCATACGACACCCCTTAGTCTCTGGCTGAAGCTAAATTCACAATACGCAGACAGGAAGGCTTTGTTGTGTCTGCATACGACACCCCTTAGTCTCTGGCTGAAGCTAAATTCATACTATGGAGACAGGAAGGCTTTGTTGTGTCTGCATACGACACCCCTTAGTCTCTGGCTGAAGCTAAATTCACAATACGCAGACAGGAAGGCTTTGTTGTGTCTGCATACGACACCCCTTAGTCTCTGGCTGAAGCTAAATTCACACTACGGAGACTGAAGGTGCGTAGCGCAATGTTATTTTTCGTCACAAAAGGGGTGGCTCCTTGTAATACTTTCTGGCATTCGGGCGTACTTTTGTACTACCTGGAAATTGAGACGCTCGGTATCATTCCTTCTGCAGTCGTGGGGGCAGTGTTTTCTCTCGGTATCATTCCTTCTGCAGCCGCGGGGGCAGTGTTTTCTCTCGGTATCATTCCTTCTGCAGCCGCGGGGGCAGTGTTTTCTCTCGGTATCATTCCTTCTGCAGCCGCGGGGGCAGTGTTTTCTCTCGGTATCATTCCTTCTGCAGCCGCGGGGGCAGTGTTTTCTCTCGGTATCATTCCTTCTGCAGCCGCGGGGGCAGTGTTTTCTCTCGGTTCCTTGTTCTGATCTACAGGTTATTCATTAAAGTAGCCTATTTTGTATTTGTAACCAAATATAATCTCTGCGACTGTTCAAACAGTAAACCAAACAACAAGAATCCACCCTCTCAAAATGTTTAGTTTATTAGTAATAACCAGTGATTCCAGGCTATTGTGAAGTGGTAGAACCGGCTTTAGCCAACTAGCTAGCCATGTGCTATTTTTTAGCTGATATCTGAATGAGTACACAAGCAGGATATCAAACTGGGATAATGTTTTAGGTTGCGCCGGCAAGTAGAAGAGTATTTGCTAGGGCATGTTTTTTTAAACGATAAATCTGATTTCACATGGAGATGTGGGATGCTAAAAGGCCAGAGACAGATTTTGTGCAAAGTTCAGTGTTTTAACTTTCTTAAATAAGGAACTCATGAGCTCACGGGCTAATGTCATAATGACATCTGAAACTCGAGTCTAACTTGTCTGTTTCTGTCCCTCCACAACAGGGTCTATGCCTGTAGAGGAAGGCCGTAAGTATACTTCAATAACTTCTCCTGTTACATCACTTTAACCTAATTCCTGATTCCCGCAATCAATCAAGTTACATTTCTCATTTTTTCTCCCCGTGGTATTTGAAAATCAGGGCTGATCTTCTCTTAACAAACCATGGCAACACCTTACCATGTATGCTTAAGTGTTAGGAGCGAAGTAGTTCATCTGTGTGTATTGTATAGTTACCACCTGGCCTTTATTGTGAATGTTTTGGTTCTTTAGCTGCTGAGTCCTATGTAAATAGTCTGGCTTGTTCTGTAGGTGTGTGAGTTATATTGTGCGTGTGAGAGATTCAAGCTGTGTGTGTAATAGTAGACTGTGTTTGCAGGGCCTAGATATGTACGTGTTCGCTGATATTGGGTGTGTGTTTGATGGGGGGGGGGGGGTGCGCGCTAAAGTGTGTTCGTATTGTATACTCTGTTTGGAATTCCATTCACAGCTACCAGACTGGACCGCTACAAGTGTGGCCTCTCCAAGCCATGTCCTGAGGGACACTTCTCCTTTAAGATGGCCAGCGGAGCAGCCAGTGTTGTGGGTCCCAAAATCTGCCTGGAGGACAACATGTAAGAGACATGATAGACCTATATTAACAGTACAACCAAAGACCCACATCCCTCTCAACCTATATTAACAGTACAACCAAAGACCCACATCCCTCTCAACCTATATTAACAGTACAACCAAAGACCCACCCCCTCTCAACCTATATTAACAGTACAACCAAAGACCCACCCCCTCTCAACCTATATTAACAGTACAACCAAAGACCCACCCCCTCTCAACCTATATTAACAGTACAACCAAAGACCCACCCCCTCTCAACCTATATTAACAGTACAACCAAAGACCCACCCCCTCTCAACCTATATTAACAGTACAACCAAAGACCCACATCCCTCTCAACCTATATTAACAGTACAACCAAAGACCCACATCCCTCTCAACCTATATTAACAGTACAACCAAAGACCCACATCCCTCTCAACCTATATTAACAGTACAACCAAAGACTCACATCCCTCTCAACCTATATTAACAGTACAACCAAAGACCCACATCCCTCTCAACCTATATTAACAGTACAACCAAAGACCCACATCCCTCTCAACCTATATTAACAGTACAACCAAAGACCCACATCCCTCTCAACCTATATTAACAGTACAACCAAAGACCCACATCCCTCTCAACCTATACGCAGGGGCCTAATTAGAAAAAAGTTGTTTTAAATAAGACATGTTTTATCCCCCCCCCCCCCCCCCCACACACACACAAAAAACCTTGCACTTGACTTTTCCTACTAGCACTGACTTTGCTGATAACTACTTTTTATTTGAAAGAATTTACAGCACTTACTATGACTTATGTGGTTGTCTCACCTGACTATCTTAACTGTAAGTCGCTGTGCATAAGAGCGTCTGCTAAATGACTAAAATGTAAACATCTATTGCCAGGTAGATATCTAGAGTGCAAGGCTGACACAATAGGATATTCTACAGCACAATTATCCATGTCTGTTCTACAGGATGAATTTCTATTCTTATTTTATAGATTCCTAGACAGACTAGCGTAGACCGGTATGAACTATATCGTAACTGAGGTGGGGATTCAATTTAAACATGCCTGAAGCAACCTGTTGACTGTTAACCCTCTTTAATTAACTGTTGACTGACTCTTGTGGCATTCTGCATCCGTGTTATTGAAATCCAATTCCTCAGGCATTGCTTCAAGGGAATCAAGTCTGGTTAGGAATAAGTCTTTTATTTATTTTTGTGTCGACGCTATACGACCAGGGTGTGACTAACCTAACCACAAAGTACCCAATAAAATACATGCAGGCTCACTGTCACAAGGCTTCTTTTGTCCTTTCAGATTGATGAGTGGCGTCAAGAACAACGTGGGCAGAGGAATTAACATCGCCCTGGTTAACGGTAAACTAGCCTTGTCACTGCTACATACCATAGACAAACAGTACTTCTCCTTGTAGTCAAATCGGTTGTTTTACATGATTACATCTGTGAGTAATATGACATTTGAAAATGACATCTGGTGTGTGAAACATTTACTTTGTTCAGGGATTGGCAGCTCGAGTCCTTTGAGGATGTGTAGAATGCGTAGATGGCTGTTAGTGCTGGGCTGGAACAAAAGCCTGCAAACAACATGGCCCCTCTGGACTGTAGTTGCCCATCCCTGCCTTGGTTAACTACTTCAATGCTAACCCGTCCATACCGCTGTTCATACACACTGAGTGTACAAAACATTAAGAACACCTTCCTAATATTGAGTTGCACCCCCTTTTGCCCTCAGAACAGCCTCAATTTGTCAGGGCATGGAATCTACAATGTGTCAAAGCGTTCCACAGGGATGTTGACTCCAATGTGTTCCCACAGTTGTCAAGTTGGCTTGATGTCATTTGGGTAGTGGACCATTCTTGATACACACTGGAAACTTGGTGTGAAAAACCCAGCAGCGTTGCAGTTCTTGACACAAATCGGTGTGCCTGCCTGGCACCTACTACCATACCCCGTTCAAAGGCATTTAAATATTTTCCTCTTGCAAATTCACCTTCTAAATGGCAAACATACACAATCCATGTCTCAAGGCTTAAAAATCCTTTTGACCTGTCTTCTCCTGTTCATCTACACCGATTGAAGTAGTATAGTGACATCAATAAGGGATCATAGCTTTCACCTGGTCAGTCTGTCATTGAAAGAGGTGTTCTTAATGTTTTGTACACTCAGTGTAAACAGTACTTTCCATTGTCGTTGAATGTACTATTCACTAATGTACTACTATGCATGTACTATTCATGATAGGAGTTAGCCTGTGAGCGTACATTACCTTGTCGTGAACAAGTTGTTTGTTCTCCACAGGAAAGACAGGGGACCTCATCAAGACAGACTACTTTGACATGTGGGCGGGAGGTGAGGCCTTAGTTTCAGTTAGATTTCCTGTGTTGTTTCCGTGTCATGGTGTGTCTCTTGACTAGGCAGGCGGACTAGGCAAACCAGTCTTGTATTTGTTGTGTGGGCAGATGTCAACACGCTCATCACATTCCTGAAGACTATTGAAGAAGGAACAGTAGTGATGATGGCCACGTTTGACGATTCGGCCTCAAAGTAGGTGTTCCTAACTGAAAAAAGATACACATTCAGCATTTAACTTCTCCATGAATTCTTAGATTATAATTTTAAGCTTAGGCAAATACTTCAGTTGTGTCTTGATCAATCTGTTTCGTTCCTCCAGGGACTGAATTGAACCCTTGTAGACAAATGACTATCACTTAAATAAACCCATTAGCTGACTACGGGGAAATGTAAATGAATTTCACCATAACTGCTGATATTAAAGGAGTAGTCACCAATTACTGATGTATAACAATGGTGACTAAGAGAAAAGGTTCAAGTAAAGGAAGGAGTGGTAGGTAGAGATATTTAAGTGTCTAGTCTACAGACTCAATGACATTCTAGCTGTGTATTCACTAGCAAAAGGACTGAAATGGGGAGGGACTACCTGAACTTATCCAATGAGAAATGTTTTATTTTTACTGTGAAACGTTTCGCTACGGTGTGCACAAATGAATACGACCCTGCTTTGCGGTCCACAGGCTGAACGACGAGTCCAAGAAGATGATTGGTGAACTTGGCAGTTCCAGCATCAGCACATTAGGCTTCAGGGACAACTGGATCTTTGTGGGAGGCAAAGGGATCAAGACCAAGAGTCCCTTTGAGCAGGTAACTTTAACCCCCCCCCCCCTTTTTTAAATCTTTATCCTCCTTAACCTGGTTTGTTCACATTTTTTTCTTTCTGGTCTGTTCACATGGGACTTTTTCACCTCCCCGTTGAAATATCATGGCTTCAGTTGAGCACAACCGATGGAACTTTGTCTATAGAAATACAATTTATCATGATACAGACTCATTTTCCAGCCCTGTCATAAAGAGTTGCGCGACATCCAGATGCACTTCATACATGTCATCGTCTACAACCCTCAGACTCAACTCTGGACCTCCAAGCCAGTCCCACTGCATCTTTTCATTGTTCCCCTCTAATCAGGGACTGATTTAGACTCGGGACACAGTGTGTGTGCGCAATTAATTATCAGGTAGAACAGAACCAGCAGACTCCGGACCTTGTAGGGCAAGAGTTGAGCACCCCTCGTCTACAACGTCACAGATGTCATCGGAGGATGGATTACCTAGCGAGGCAAGGTGAAATATCCCAAATGGAGCTAGATAAAGCCAGAACAATCTACTTGTTGAGCATAGCTCTAGTCATCAGTCTGGTGATCATGGTCATCTCTCACTGTTTGTCAAGGTCCCGACATCAGCGTATAACTATCCTGCAACGGGGCTATTTGACGCGAGAATGCAGGAGTGAATCACTCGAACGTGACGTTTGTTTGTAAACAACAAAATTGCTCTATAAGATACGTAAAACACAGCCGCTCCATGATTTTAGGTTTGCTTCTTTACAGTTCTGAACTATTGATTTCATTATCTGAGATATACCAGAGAAGACAATTTTGAGAATACTGTCTTTTTACATTTCCATCTGACCCTTGAACATGTTGTCCCTGAGTGAACAGGCACTCCTTCAATATTGACTTTCCATCCTCCCTTATGTGTCCTTGGGACATTGTTTGTGATCGCTGTGCCGGTACACACACAGCCTTATCAGACAAGAGGGGCCATGCATTGTGCTTCCCAAATGGCACCCTATTCCCTTTTGTAGTGCACAAAACACTTGCATTATATAGGGAATAGGCTGCCATTTAGGATGCTGACATTGGGTCTAATCCAAAACCTCTCTCTGCCTCTACAGCACATAAAGAACAACGCCGACACCAACAAGTACGAGGGCTGGCCCGAGGTGCTGGAGATGGAAGGCTGCATACCCCAAAGACAGGAGTGATCTTTTCACTTGAACCCTCGAAAGTTCCCTTCATAGCCGACACCTTCACGCCTTTGGATGCGTCTCCCATTCTTCTCTTAAAATAGTGTACTTGCAAACTTTCCTATGATGGCTCTAATAATGGTGAAACCTCCCTCCACCCAATGCTAACACCAACACAGCCTTTGTATTTTAGAGACTGTCCCTCTGTGTTGCAGCTGTCAATGTTTGCAGCAATCAGTGTTTGACGTCAGGGAGCATCCTTGTATCTTCCTGTGTTTGTGTGTGTCAAGGTATTGTCTATTTATAGAAAGAGGAATGGAAGGGTAGCTGGTATGGCAGAAATTCCTGTTATTGGTTATTCAGCAGAATGTACCAAGATCACTGTGAAATTTGTAAATAGAACTAGAAAGAAGTAGCAAACTTTTGAACATCCGTATTGTAATATAAGATCTAGGAAAGCAATATGGCTTAAGATCCTTGTTAAGAGTGAATTTATATTATAGCTTTTTATCTTTAGTGATTGGTCTTTTTTTAAATTGTTAGTTTTTGTGTGGTTTGGGAGTGGAATGAATGAGGAAGCATATAGCTAAAGCTTGTTAGTGGGGATTTTGACTTGGGGGTCATGGATGGGGGTCGTGTACGTAAGTGTTTCAGTAAAAATCTATAGATATTTAAGGGAAATATTTAGCTGGTTTTGCTGATTTGATAAACAAATTTTATTGGCACCTTGACAGCCTTGGAAAAACCATTCAAGAAATAGATTGATACGTTACGAAGATGACTAGGTTTTGATTTTGTGGCTAGATCTTACTTTCCCCAGTATCTCTGGTGTACTTTAAAGACTACTAACTCTCTGCATCACATCTCTTCCACTTGGCTCTCCTAAAGCTTTGATTACCTCATTGCGACTGACTTTTTTGTTCTTATCATATAATGCAAGAACTGCCTAGGCTGAAGCTCATAGCTTTTAGCTGAGTTACTGCTGGCTTTTGCCACATTGCATCATGTCCCCCCTGGATCTTCAATGAGCGGTCTCAGTACCACTACCACTGTTCATTAGCTGTGGTCATATTAGCTACAATTCAACACAGCTGTCATTTTGTCACACTTGGAATGGAGTAAGCTACATATATAAAAAATAATACATTTGAGGTTTTATTTATCTAAGCAAGTCAGTTAAGAACAAATTCTTATTTATAATGAAGGCCTACACCGGCCAAACCCGGACGACGCTGGGCCAATTGTGCGCCGCCCTATGGGACTCCCAATTACCGACCAGTTGTGATACAGTCTGGAATGGAACCAGGGTGTCTGTAGTGACTCCTCAAGCACTGAGATTCAGTGCCTTAGACCGCTGCACCACACAGTGGATTAATTCCTGTTCTGTGTGTGAAGTTGAATCCATTGGGAGATTATTGCATATGCAATTATGTCATGCGCTTTAACTACGGTAACAGCTGGTGCTGAAAGCAGCACACGTTTCAGAGTGTAATGTAAAACTCTTGTTGCCTGAAACATCTCACCTCGGTCCCCTAGTTGGTTCAAAGGACAACACTGTCTGTTTTTGGTCAAATGGCAGGAATACAATCCTGGTTCCAGTTCTGTTTGCGTTTAGGGCAGTACATGTAACCTAACACAATGTGATTGTGGAGGCTATTCTGAAACCTGTTCCCCCATCCACTTGTCTATGGAGTCATTGAAGGATTTCCCCTTTTGTCTTGACATTGGCAAGATATTTTAACACAATGAATGACATCCTCCACATTGCCTTTTAAAAAAGATCTGTGTTCTGTTTTTTGGTTTCATTTGAAGACCTTGAGTGAAGTGAAAAGGCCAAATCGATACCCCATCGATGCCATTCCAAAAACAAGTGTGCCCTTCCTGCTCTTAATGGAATTCATCCCACCAATGTGCCTTGTCTGACTTACAAATCCATAGACAGTCTATGTAATATTCCCTATTTCTGCATCTCTACTAAACTACTGATTTGTTAATCATACATGTTGTTGCAAGGGAGTTAAATGGGGAACAATTCTGATAATTGTGACTCATTTTGTTGCAATGTCTTACATCTGTATTGTGAAACATTTCAAACAACTTACCATTCATGAGTATGATTAATAAAGCTCAACCTATCTTCATTGTATGTGTGACATTTTAGACAGAAGTCCTGAATTTGGAAAGTATTTCTCTCAATGCCTTTAACATCTTAAATCCTATATGTTGGCAGGAAGTTGACTTGATTTTAGGGCTGAAAGGAGTCCATCCGTCTTCTTCACCTGTGGGGTCGTATGAGAGGGTGCGGAGGCATATTTCTGTCTGTAATAAAGCCCTGTTGGTAGGGGAAACTCATTTTGATTGGCTGTACCTGGCTCCACAGGGCCCTTGCCCAGTCATGTGAAATCCATAGATTAGGGCCTAATGAATTTATTTAAATTGACTGAATTCCTTATGAACTTTTACTCAGTAAAATCTTTGAAATTGATACATGTTGCGTTTTATATTTTTGGTCAGTGATGCAGATGACTATAATCTGGCTTGTTTTCAGGAGGTTGCATCATACTCCATGTTGCAGATGGAAATGGCGTTGTTTTGTTACTTTGTTACTGTCTGTTCTACATAGCCTAATGTTTCTAAACTAAGAACCTTCCACAAGGTTGTGTTGTGATTCTATTATATAATAACCAAATACCCTATTCTCTTTGCAAAAGGTCAGCAATAATTTACCACCTGGTTTTTAATAAGAATTATAAACTGGGTGGTTTGAGCCCTGAATGCTGATTGGATGACATCTGTGGTATATCAGACCGTCTACCACGTGTATGACAAAACATTTATTTTTACTGCTCTAACTATATTGGTAACCAGTTTATAACAGCAATAAGGCACCTCAGGAGTTGGTGGTATATGGCCAATATACCACTGCTAAGGGCTGTATCCAGGCACTCTGTGTCGTGTTTAAGAACAGCCCTTAGCTGATATTGGCCATATACCACATGCTTTCGGGGCTTATTGCTTAAATATATGACTGACTGTGGCTATTGTTGGCATGTATTTTGAATGCATACTTGTACACAATGCACATCACATCTACACACCTGTGTGGTTTCCACGCCAACAACGCTCTAATCAGATCACTTGCAGGTCATGCACGTGATGTTACTGACCTTGCGCCCAACCTCTGTGAAAAAAGTTTGTGTTTTAAAGTGTCATGTTGACAAGCAAATTCATTGTAACTAGTAAATAATTAAAACAATACATTTGACAGTGAAAACAATGTACAAAGCAGAAGAATCACTGGTAAGATGCAAAATATATTTCAACTGTAGGCATATGCCATTTTCTTAACAATTTGGGGAGTGCGTTGTCTATGGAGCCAGATAGCTGCCAAAAGGTTGAACATCGTAAGAAAATCCATACGTATATTGTTAGGATCGTAAGAAAAGCCATGCATGAAACGTAAACGTAAAATTTCATCTGTGAACAAACGGCATGTTACGACTACGGACTAACATTTTAGACATGAATAAATATTGTGTTGCAATTCTGATGTACAGTAATACCTTTCAGAGTTTTGGCAGTTTCATCTCACCAACAAAAAAAAGTACACCAAACGGCCTGTGAGGAGTGCTACGTGAACAAGCACAACGCAGTATAAAAGAACAGGGAAACCAGAAAGATATCTTGCACATTTTCAAGTTAAGTCTCCATTCTCTATTACTCGTCAGTTGAGTTCACATTTAGGTAGCTAATGTAATGGATGTGTTTGCCAGGGCAAGTCTAGATAGTGCTATCTGTATTATGTCTACAACAGTGAAGTTTCAGTCTGCTAGGTTTCTACAGCATGGGCACTCAAAATATTATTTTATAGAATATTTTGAAATGTATTTCATCAATCAAAGTCTTGTCAAATCATATTCTGTAGGAGGGGTTAATATGAATTTAAAATAATTTGACATGATTTATATGAATCGTGTCATGAACATATGGATTTTGAAATTAACAGGGGAGAGGTTAAACCTAGGCTAAATCTGGCATCAGTTTATTTCCACACTTTACAATAACTCTTAGGCAGTCTCTGTATAGGCTATCCCCTCCATCGTGACACTGCTGCCCAATTCAAGAGGTTGTGATTTCCATGCTGCACCATAGCACCATGCGCCTTCGGAAAAGCACCGCTCAGTCTCAGAAGATGCCCTTCTGGAGCCATGCAGCCATAGAGTCATTCAACCGTTATGTAGGCCTATTTGTCTACTAGCCAAATAAAAGGCAGCGCATGCATGATGCGTGCAACTCATCATTCCAACATATTTGAACATTTAATTCATCCTTCAGTCAGTCAGTATGCCATCCATTCAGTCATTTGTCTGAGTTGCAATAGGAACTAAATCAAAGAGAATAGAACAGTCTTAACCATTTGTTTATTGAAATCCATGTGTGTATTTAAAATTGGATAAATTCTCCAAAGTTCTTTAGCCTATCACTTTAATAATTCAATCTTTAATTTAGGCCAACCCAAATAAAAAAATAAGCATTCAACTTGTAAGCATATAACCTCTAAATAAATGTTAAACAAAATAGTTGAAGCACATGCAGTGGCGGATAGGGAAAACAGATCTGGCAATAAGAATAGGCTATAGATAGCCAAGGGGTCCCAAATGCTCAAGACTATTTAGCTCAGGACAGGTTATAGTCCATGCTTAATATTTTGTTTTGTCTCATTTATTGTTATGGATATAGCCTCTGCGTGATAGGGTTGTGCAACGCAGATGGCTATAACAAGCCTAAATAGAGGGTGGAATTAAGCAAATACAACAGTCAAAATGCCTAATGTAAGGCCTACAGTCTGTGCTCCCAAATACTGGAAAAAGTGTGATTCATTCTGTTATATCAGTGGTTCCCAAAGTTTTTATAGTCCCGTACCCCTTCAAACATTCAACCTCCAGCTGCGTACCCCCTCTAGCACCAGGGTCAGCGCACTCTCAGATGTTGTGTTTGCCAGACTGAGAAGAACTACAACTTCTTAATCATAGCCTCAATTTTGTCCCACACATTGAATATAGTTGCGGAGAGTTCCTCTAATCCTAGATTCAGATCATTCAGACAAGAAAAAACATCACCCAGATAGGCCAGTTGTGTGAGAAACTCGTCATCATGCAAGCAGTCAGACAAGTGAAAATTATGGTCAGTAAAGAAAACTTTAAGCTCGTCTCTCAATTTAAAAAAGTGTCAATACTTTGCCCCTTGATAACCAGCTCACTTCTGTATGTTGTAAAAGCGTTACATGGTCGCTGCCCATATCATTGCATAATGTTGAAAATACACAAGAGTTCAGGGGCCTTGCTTTAACAAAGTGAACCATTTTCACTGTAGTGTCCAAAACATCTTTCAACCTGTCAGGCATTCCCTTGGCAGCAAGAGCCTCTCGGTGAATGCTGCAGTGTACCCAAGAGGCATCGGAAGCAACTGCTTGCAAGCGCGTTACCACTCCACTATGTCTCCCTGTCATGGCTTTTGCGCCATCAGTACAGATACCAACACATCTTGACCACCAAAGTCCATTTGATGTCACAAAGCTGTCCAATACAAAGTTGTCCAATATCCTCTCCTGTTGTCCTGGTTTCCAGTGGTTTGCAGAAGAGGATGTCTTCCTTAATTGACCTCCCATAAACATAACGGACATATACCAGGAACTGTGCCAGACCCACCATGTCTGTTGACTCATCCAGCTGTAACGTATAGAATTCACTGGCTTGTATGCGAAGCAGTAATTGTTTCAAAACATCTCCCGCCATGTCACTGATGCGTCGTGAAACAGTGCTGTTTGATGAAGGCATTGTCTGTATAGTTTTTGGGGCCTTTTCCCCCCGCATTGTCCCAGCCATATCTGCGGCAGCAGGTAGAATTAAGTCCTCCACAATAGTATGGGGCTTGCCTATCCTAGCTACTCGGTAGCTCACCATGTAAGACGCTTCTAGCACCTTCTTATTAATGGTATATGTTGCTTTTATACATGTCTTACTACTCGAAGGTTGTTTTAATTCTCGCAAAAAAAACCCTGAGGTTTATTTTTCAAATTGGCATGTTTTGTTTCTAAATGTCTGCGCAAGAGTGAAGGTTTCATCGAGTTGTGAGATAGCTCTTCGGCTGCATCAGATTCACAACTGTCAGTGTCCATGCTAGCTGGGCTAAAAACAAATGTAGAATTACTGTTGCTAGCATTGGATGTGCTCATGGAAGCAGAACAACTTGTGTCGTCAACCGGTGCAGGTGTAGTACTACTGGTAGTAGTAGTACTACCAGTAGAGCTGGTATGTGTCTCTATATGACGCAGGCCTTTTTTTATTTTTTTCAATTCATAAATCTAGCAAACGGAATGAGCAGCAGATACGTTTGGCTACATACGGACCGTTAGTGGAATTCCTGCAAGAGAGTAACGGTTAATGTGATTGGGCTACCTGTATTTGACATTGTGATGTTATGTCGCTGAACACTTGGTTTCATTTTATTTTTGGCAGTGAAACGAGGCTACTCAGGCGAGAAGAAAACCTCACCCAAATGTATAGCCCTGTTGGAAAATATAAATGGACTGTTTGAAAATGTGGGGGAAAAAAATATATATATTTGGCGTACCCCCGATGGCATTCCAGTTTGGGAATACCTGCGTTACATGATCACTACAGTAGCACCACGCGGCTATAAATAAATTATGCGATTATATGGCCATTAAATAACACATCATAGCATGGCATATTTAGATTGGGGAATAGGCCTAAATCATATTAATTTTCTATTTTGCAGCTCAGGCGGTTATTCTAGACAAGGCTCTTCTGTGTCTTTAAAGTCATTTGCTGAAGGCCCAAGCCTATACTACGCCATCTACTGGTATAACGTCGTTATCGAATGCCGTTCTACAACAAGCTCTAAACTTTTATTAGGGAAATTAAACCGGAAAGTGAAAAGCAACTCTAAAGTCTGGGCTAGAGTTGCTTGATTGACTAGCTATGTTCAGTTCATGTCCTTTGTGGATGCCACATCCCTGACAAAAGTTTGTACATGTAAAAAAGATCTGTAAGCGAGTAAAGGAAGATGTAAAGTAAGAATTGATTTTCATAGTTGTAACGTTTACAGATCTAATTTAACGGTTACTGCATGGCTTTTCTTATTATCCTAACAATTTAAGTATGGGTTTTCTTATGATTCTAACAATACGTACGTTCAACCTTTTGGCAGCTATCTGGCTCCATATTATGTTTTTCTCCCAATGTTTGTCGCTGGTTAATCATAATAAAGTGTTGTTGCAAATAGGCATGTTTATTTGTACATGCACAAGTAACAAACCACAACCACTGTGTAACAAAACTTAGCTAATGATATTGTTCAAACTATGGTTGTTCAAGGTCGACATTTTTCCAGTTTGTTGCTCCCACTTGAAAAGCAAGGAACAAATACTTGGCTTCTCTTCGACATTTTGACATGTTAAGGGCCTGTGACTCACTTAGTGCTGAGCGATTAGTGCTTTTTGAGGTCGATTCGGTTTCGGTTCAATTATTGAAATCACGGGTTTCGATTATTTGGGTTGAATGCTGTGACACAGAATCAAACCATTAATAAAAGTCCCATGGTGGTAGTGAGTCTTGACTGCCCATTACAGCTTATCACTTATTAACCATAATTATTCACATGACTTTAATCAAATATTTCAGTTGTGTATATTACGTTTGTTTTATTTGATGACTTATTTCATTCCAAGTCATCTCATCTCTAGAACTGCTGCATATTTGTATTTATTTTTATTTTACCTTTATTTAACTAGGTTAAGAACATATTCTTATTTTCAATGACGGCCTAGGAACAGTGGGTTAACTGCCTTGTTCTGTCTATGCTGTCTGACAATCACTATTTTGTAGTTATTCAAAGTAAATAAGGCATAATTTTATGACTGCTGAATACCAACTATAAACCACTTAGATCATGGATTTTCAGGTAGAGATACCTCGCGAAGCAACAGCTGCTCTATATATCCCCAATCGCGCATTCTTCTGCTTCTTCCGTAGCAGGCATAAAAGAAACCCAGACCAGACAATGGAATATCGTCATTGTAGTTAATTACCACGTTTTATGCGCTAAACTATTTAGAACATTGGCCTGTTGGAAACTACAACTCCCTAATACATCGCACAGTTCAGACTGGATCTGATTTGCCTCTTATTAGTTGTTTAAAAAACGTGTCTCTCAGACCTAACAACTCGTTCAGGCAGTATTGTAAGACAGGGGGCGCCATTGACCTTTTAATGGTCTGCCTGTAAACTACTTTCCTTGAGGCTCTGCTGTTGGGGTTGCTAGCAGGCATCATCTGTTGTAGGAGGCACATGTCTAGTTTTATGGTGACGGGATACGTTTATTACTGTGTATGACTAGGCCTATGAGTGCCGCTGAGTGTGCGTCCTATTTAAGCATATGATGCCATTTGCCACCA
The DNA here is from genome assembly GCF_016432855.1 of Salvelinus namaycush. NCBI lineage: Eukaryota > Metazoa > Chordata > Actinopteri > Salmoniformes > Salmonidae > Salvelinus > Salvelinus namaycush. Next base: position 13,676,088 of record NC_052344.1, read on the forward strand.
GTAGGTTGTACACTGCCTATTGTAAACACGTAAGAGATGTACAGTTGAAGTCGGAAGTTTACTTACACTTAGGTTGGAGTCATTAAAACTCTTTTTTCAACCACTCCACAAATTTCTTGTTTACAAACTATAGTTTTGGCAAGTCGGTTAGGACATCTACTTTGTGCATGACAAGTAATTTTTCCAACAATTGTTTACATACAGATTATTTCACTTATAATTCACTGTATCACAATTCCAGTGGGTCAGAAGTTTACATACACTAAGTTGACTGTGCCTTTAAACAGCTTGGAAAATTCCAGAAAAGGATGTCATGGCTTTAGAAGCTTCTGATAGGCTAATTGACATCATTTGAGTCAATTGGAGGTGTACCTGTGGATGTATTTCAAGGCCTAACTTCAAACTCAGTGCCTCTTTGCCTGACATCATGGGAAAATCAAAAGAAATCAGCCAAGACCTCAGAAATTAAATTGTAGACCTCTACAAGTCTGGTTCATCCTTGGGAGCAATTTCCAAACGCCTGAAGATACCATGTTCATCTGTACAAACAAAAGTACGCAAGTATAAACACCATGGGACCACGCAGCCGTCATACCGCTCAGGAAGGAGACGTGTTCTGTCTCCTAGAGATTAACGTACTTTGGTGCAAAAAGTGCAAGTCAATCCCAGAACAACAGCAAGGGACCTTGTGAAAATGCTGGAGGAAACGGGTACAAAAGTATCTATATCCACAGTAAAACGAGTCCTATATCGACATAACCTGAAAGGCCGCTCAGCAAGGAAGAAGCCACTGCTCCAAAACCGGCATAATAAAGCCAGACTACAGTTTGCAAAAGCATGTGCGATAAAGGAGGCCTACAAACCTGACTCAGTTACACCAGCTCTGTCAGGAAGAATGGGCCAAAAAAAAAAATTATTGTGGAAGGCTACCCGAAACGTTTGACAAAAGTTAAACAATTTAAAGGCAATGCTACCAAATACTTATTGAGTGTTTGTAAACGTCTGACCCACTGGGAATGTGATGAAAGAAATTTAAGCTGAAATAAATCCTTCTCTCTACTATTATTCTGACATTTCATGTTCTTAAAATAAAGTGGTGATCCTAACTGACCTAAGACAGGGCATTTTAACTAGGATTAAATGGCAGGAATTGTGAAAAACTGAGTTTAAATGTATTTGGTTAAGGTGTATGTAAACTTCCGACTTCAAGTGTATTTGCATGTCTTAAACAGCAGTGGATTCATGTAGCATGGTACCAGTATCGGGACACTACGATACCAGATGTTCCTAGGCAAAAAAGAAAAAAGGAAGCAAATTGATTTCTATGGTCCTTTATAACCTACTTTTGTAAAACATTGTGTGCTGTAGCTTGCAAAATAAACATGTGACTCCTGATCACAACATAAGGCAGTTTTTTCCAACTCCATTGCCTCTTCTCTCCCCAACCTCTTAATACCACTCATGTTTCCTTTACGCCACCCCTTCCACCTCTATCTACCCTGTCACCCTTCTGCCATTTCCCCCTCTGCCCCTCTCCCTCAGACGTGACGCCCTCCAAAGCCCCTGATTCAGCCAGCTGTGTTAATGCTCCCTGTGTTTCTCTGGGAGATTCTGCTGACTTCTGCACAGCCACAGCTTATTCTCTCTCAGCCCCACACCAGATCAATGAGTGACCATGTGTATATACGTTCACATATGTGCATTGTGTCACTGTCAGGCAAGCACATGCTTCAAACACTATAACACATAGACCTGTGTGTAGCCTATATGCTACGGTTGCACTGCAGAGCGTCTGCAGTGCAACCGTAGCATATAGGCTACACACAGGTCTATGTGTTATAGTGTTTGAAGTACGCTAGCAGATAACTGTATCCCCACTCAATGGGAAACCATATGTGTTGTGTTTTAATCCTGGTTAGGCCCTACATCATTCCCGTAAGTTCCTTTAGTTTTTTTTCTGATAAACCCAGGGTTTTAACAGAGTTACACTAATTTCCCGCTAATCATTTCAGAGTGCTGCCCTCTTGACACATGAACATTTCTGACCTCTCTCTCTCTCTCTCTCTCTCTCTCTCTCTCTCTCTCTCTCTCTCTCTCTCTCTCTCTCTCTCTCTCTCTCTCTCTCTCTCTCTCTCTCTCTCCCCACACAACACACACACGTAAACACACACAAACAGAGGCCTCTACTCTTATGCACAGAACAAAGATTTCATTGACGTCTGACATTTTGGTCTCCCAGTCGACTTTACCTTAGATGTAAACAACAGGGTCAGGAAGTTGAAGTGGCTCAGGGCCTGCTGAAAATAGCCCTGTCCATCTCCCATCTCAGCATCTGCAGTTCTACTAGTAGAAACTGCCTCACTTCCTCTTTCGGTGCTCCCCCTGCCTCACCAAGAAGAGGAACTGCAAGGGGAGATGGTCAGTGGTTAGACTGGAGAGAGTGCAGCAATACATCATGTATTTGTATTAGAACAGGGACCGTCAATTAGATTTAACCGCCAATGGTTGGGGGGCCAGAACATAAATACAAATCATTTGTAGACTGCAAATTGACCACAAGAAGCCCACACAGATATAATATTTGACTAAAATATAATAATTTAAAACCTTGATTACATTTGAATACCATAACGTGTCTCTATCCGTGGGAATATTGGGAACAGATTTCCAAAATCACTTGGAGCTGATTTCCTTGGGGTTTTTACAGTCTTTTATGTCCAACAATGAAGATAAACAAATTAAATTAAAATTGCTCAGAAAACTTAAGGGGCCCAAAAAAACACTCACAGGCTGCCAGTTGGTGAACCCTGTTTTAGAGGCTAGTGTCCACTGCCCTCTACTTAATAATTCCTGGAAACGACATCTGTGTGCGTTTAGAGCAGGGCGATATGTAAAAAAAATCCATATTGTGATAAATTGCCTGAATTCATGCGATAACGATAAATAGAACTATACATTTATAACAATGTGCACTGCCGTTTTATTTTATTATCCTTTAAAGTACTACTACTAGTTGGATGGTTGTAGCCATCATTTGTCCCATTAACCTATATTAGCAAACTTATTTCATTTCAAACTTCACATGTCTATAGTAAAGGCTACTTATCATAATGAACGATATCAGTAAAATGCCTGCGATAAGTGATCGGTATGGTCGGTGTCAATCATTTTTGGTATATCTTCCCAGCTCTAGTGTGTTTGTGTGTTTGTGTGTGTGTGTGTGTGTGCGTGCGTGCGTGCGTGCGTGCGTGCGTGCGTGCGTGGAGAACAGAATGGTGCCTTCAGACAAGGGTGTTACATTTAGTTCCCCATTGACCTCCCCTTTGGCTACAAGGTATTTTTACATTCATTGTGGAACTCCTTAGCAGCCACTTTCCAATACTCTTGGATGGCCTCCTTTCCTCTCGCTCTCTTTTCCTTCATGACCGCTAACAGATGAAAGGCTTGATGGATTCTCACCAGATGAATGTCACCTATCCAATGTTTTCAGAGCAGTGACAGAGTGGAGATTAAATAGCAACCCTATTTGGGCATAGTGAATATCTGCCCATAGTGAATATCTGCCCATAGTGAATATCTGCCCATAGTTAATATCTGCCCATAGTGAATATCTGCCCATAGTTAATATCTGCCCATAGTTAATATCTGCCCATAGTGAATATCTGCCCATAGTGAATATCTGCCCATAGTGAATATCTGCCCATAGTTAATATCTGCCCATAGTGAATATCTGCCCATATGGAATATATGCCCATAGTGAATATCTGCCCATAGTGAATATCTGCCCATAGTGAATATCTGCCCATAGTGAGTATCTGCCCATAGTGAATATCTGCCCATAGTGAATATCTGCCCATAGGGAATATCTGCCCATAGTTAATATCTGCCCATATGGAATATATGCCCATAGTGAATATCTGCCCATAGTGAATATCTGCCCATAGTGAATATCTGCCCATAGTGAGTATCTGCCCATAGTGAATATCTGCCCATAGTGAATATCTGCCCATAGGGAATATCTGCCCATAGGGAATATTTGCCCATTTGCAAGTGAGTTAAAGATGCGCTCTCAAACTTTTATATAATTTCAGCCAGTAGTTTTGAAAGTGGTGCTCACAATCAAAGTCTGTACTACATTATCCATTTTGTATATATGTTACGTCCTGCAAAAAACATTATTACATTTATTGGTGCAATTTGTATGATGTGTTACGAATCCATTTGATGCTATACGTTATGAATTTGTTGTGCTTAAGATCCTGGACTGCATCTTTAAATTTATACTCTAGTCATCGAGAGGGATTCATAAGAGTTACTGATGACTGATGTATTTTGGAGGACAGAGTAGATGAGTTTCATTAGTCATTGCTCTGATCTATGTGGCATGACAGCGGCAAGACAATCATTTGTCCCATTTGTTTACTTCTGAGACCATAATGGCGTTACTGTCTTGAATAAGTTGTGAGAGCAGAACTGGGAAGCAGTTTCTGGGAAGCAGTTCGGTCTTTTCCCATAAATAGAACCGCGCCGGCGGTTTTCTTGGTCCCCATGTGCAACACAGGTTGGATTACGCTCCAGTTCGATCTCCCTAGTGGCGGTTCTGCATTTGGGCCCCATCCAGTAACATTTCCTCAGCGTTGTGCCAACATTTCTACTAGTGTGTTGTTCCATGTCATGTGTCGGGTGGTCTGGCTTTGGTGTCCATATGGGGAGGTTGAGTGAAGTACGTGCCTTGGAGGAGACATTGACAGTGATCGGTTTATTTGGATTGCTGGACTCAGCCCATTCTATTTAGTTCTAGGAGCAGAAACTCAGCCAAAAACATATTTCATGGAAACACAGACCCCATTAAATGGTGTCACTTCCTGACATATTCTCAGCGGGTCCTTAGCTCTACAAACAATCAGATTAGTTTTCCTGATTTTTTAAATTCCATTTTTGCAGGTTATGTTTTGGTTGGTCCCAAGAGTTACAAAAGGTTTTAAGCCTATTTTCAGGGAGGGGGGGGGGCTCCAGACTGGCTATTATTAGTTGTGAACTCACTTCCTGGAACTACTGGCTATAGCTTAAAGTACATACAGTATGTGGACTCCACTTGGTAGCAACACACAGTGGTATGAAACCTGGAGTCCATCTGTGTCTGCTATGATGTCTTCATCAGGAAGCTAGGCTCACTCTTTCCTGTGCTACACTCCAGGGTCCTAATCATTTAAGTGCACCGGAACAAAAAAGTTCACATAGAGAGCCTGCTTCCCAGTTTTGGCCTGTTTGCTTCCATTTCGTGCCTAGTGAATAAGACCCTGGTATTTAGACTAGCCTTATTCAGAGTGATGCATGCCAAGTTGTTATTGTCTGGAGCCCCTCATCATTCTTTGCTTTAATATTGTGACAGTACACAGATCTCTTCTAATCAAAGATTTTCAATCCAGGAAGTTGAGGAAGCGCAATCTGAGGCCAGTCAACTTCTTCGGGATCGGTGTCCCTTCCACGGGACAGTTGAGCTAATGTAGGCTAATGCGATTATCAAGAGGTTGTAAGTGGGGCCTCCCGGGTGGCCTGCATCGCAGCGCTAGTTGTGCCACCAGAGACTCTGGGTTCGCGCCCAGGCTCTGTCGCAGCCGGCCGCGACCGGGAGGTCTGTGGGGCGACGCACAATTGGCCGAGCGTGGTCCGGGTTAGGGAGGGTTTGGCCGGTAGGGATATCCTTGTCTCATCGCCTGTGGCAGGCCGGGCCAAGGTCGCCAGGTGCACGGTGTTTCCTCCGACACATTGGTGCGGCTGGCTTCCGGGTTGGATGACCGCTTTGTTAAGAAGCAGCTTGGTTGGGTTGTGTTTCGGAGGACGCATGACCTTCGTCTCTCCCGAGCCCGTACGGGAGTTGTAGCGATGAGACAAGATAGTAACTGCTAACAATTGGATACCACGAAATTGGGGAGAAATGTAAAAAATATTTAATTTTTTTTTTTTTTTTAAAGAGGTTATAAGTAACAAGAAAATTTCTCAGGACATAGACATATCTGATATTGTCAGAAAGCTTACATTCTTGTTAATCTAACTGCACTGTCCAATTTACAGTAGCTATTACAGTGAAATAATACCATGCTATTGTTTGAGAGTGCACAATTTTGAACATGAAACGCTATTTATAAACAAATTAGGTACAATCAGTCTTGAGTAAAAATGTTGAACAGCAATGCAATGGTTAATTGGATCAGTCTAAAACGTTGCACGTACACTGCTGCCATCTAGTGGCCAAAATCTAAATTGCAAATGGGCTGGAATAATACATTATGGCCTTTCTCTTGCATTTCAAAGATGATGGTACAAAAAAAATATTTAAAATGTTTTTTTTTTTCTTTGTTTTTTCTTTTACCAGATCTATTGTGTTATATTCTCCTACATTCCTTTCACATTTCCACAAACTTCAAAGTGTTTCCTTTCAAATGGTACCAAGAATATGCATATCCTTGCCTCAGGGCCTGAGCGACACGCAGTTAGATTTGGGTATGACATTTTAGGCAAAAATTTTAGGCAAAAATATCATATGAATTGAGACCTGGCCAGCCATAGCAAACCCCAGACAACTATACTATGGGTATCTAAAGTGTAGACTAGTTGATGGCTTTTTACAGCCCCCTTCAGCACAAAAGTGCCCCTGTCTTCTGTCCCTTATTTTGGTTTTCATAAAAAGGCCAGGTGTGTGAGTTTAACCTGTGCCTACACCCTCTTGTAACCCACCTCCATGTCTCCCCCTCAGACACACACACTCAACCCTCCTGAGGGTCTGTTGCCTTGTCGTGCCAGATGAGTTACCTATGGCTTTCTGTAAAAATAACCCCTAGCGCTTCCCAGCCACGGGCCCCTTAAATATCAACTGACTTGCAGTTCGAGTTGATTTCATCTCATTGGCTTGTGTTTGCGTTCACATGCATGTACACTCATGCACACATACTGCCTAAACATATTCATCCTGAGAATTATATTTTAATTAGAACTAGGTCGACTTGAGACGGAATGAAGCATTTCAAAGCTTTTTAGATTTAAACAAGATTAACTAGGAGATGTATCAAACAATCAGTCTTTGACTTTAGGCCTATTTTGTAAAACAGGACAGTGGAACAGGGGAATGTAGCCCAACTTTTATTATGGTCTGTGTATATAGAAAATATCTGACTAATCTCAAGTCACTCTGTGTGTGTCTTTGCGGCGTCCTGCTCCATTTCTGCCGTGTCCCACCCAGTTGTTGTTGACGTTCGGCTGTGTTGAGAGCAGAGGTCCCTGACCTCTGTGAGCGTGCTGTTTTGCATCTTTATCTGAGATCTAGCTCTCTCCTCAGGCCTCCAACAGGAACACTGAAACACCTGGTGATAGTGGAGCAGAGGCGGGCCCCCCCCCCCTCCCAGCAAACACAAGATCAGTAAAAGTGTGTGTGTTGAGAGATTGACAGGGTCGGGGAGCAGAAGTTTAAATGGCTGATAGACTGAATGAAAACACAGTGTGTTTTGCCTTAGCGTTACTTAGGTGACATTGGAACCACCACCACACGTATGAACACACACTGGTACCACATGGTGGTGTGTGTGTTCATACGTGCATTCATGTGTTTTCATCTATTGCCCAGGACCTGCACCGAGTATCAAATAGCATATGCTACAGGAAGTAGCATATATGGAGATAGAGCACTGTTTGGCTACAGCTGTCCAAATAGGGACTCAATTTGTGATACTGGCCAATTCAATCCATTATATAGAGCATTTCATTAACAGAACACACAAGTCAGATGATGATTCCACACTGCTTTGGAAACTATTCAAGTGTTTTGAATAGAGAACATAATTGCCAACCGCACATCTTGTCAACGCAAACAGCCAAATAGTCTCAAAGACAAAAGAAAATCCAGTCTCCATTAGTTGGACATTGTGTGTATCTGTGTGGCAGAAAATCAGCTCATTCAGAGTCTCTGTTTACAGTACCACCACGCTGCCCCAATATCAAGCCTGTCATTTTCTCAGCCATTGTAAAACCCCCATGGTTGGTTGAGCCTAATCTCTCTCTCTGTCTCTCTGTCTCTGTCTCTCTCTGTCTCTTTGTGTGTGTGATCTGCTGCAGTGCAGGGATAATTGTTGCTTACTGGAAATTATGCTTTGAAAAAACACCTCTTGAGGAAGAAAACAGGCCGTAAAAGAAATTTCCTCCCTCACTTCATTCATGATGCACAGCTACAGTACTGTCTTTACTGTGTGAGGTAAACAGCTACAGTACTGTCTTTACTGTGTGAGGTAAACAGTTACAGTACTGACTTTACTGTGTGAGGTAAACAGCTACAGTACTGATTTTACTGTGTGGGGTAAACAGCTACAGTAATGTTTTTACTGTGTGGGGTAAACAGCTACAGTGCTGTCTTTACTGTGTGGGGTAAACGGATACAGTACTGTCTTTACTGTGTAAGATAAATAGCTACAGTATTGTCTTTACTGTGTGAGATAAACAGCTACAGTACTGTCTTTACTGTGTGGGGTAAACAGCTACAGTAATGTTTTTACTGTGTGGGGTAAACAGCTACAGTGCTGTCTTTACTGTGTGGGGGTAAACAGCTACAGTACTGTCTTTACTGTGTGAGGTAAACAGCTACAGTACTGATTTTACTGTGTGGGGTAAACAGCTACAGTAATGTTTTTACTGTGTGGGGTAAACAGCTACAGTGCTGTCTTTACTGTGTGGGGTAAACGGATACAGTACTGTCTTTACTGTGTAAGATAAATAGCTACAGTATTGTCTTTACTGTGTGAGATAAACAGCTACAGTAATGTCTTTACTGTGTGAGGTAAACAGTTACAGTACTGTCTTTACTGTGTGAGGTAAACAGTTACAGTACTGATTTTACTGTGTGAGGTAAACAGCTACAGTACTGTCTTTACTGTGTGAGATAAACAGCTACAGTACTATCTTTACTGTGTGAGGTAAACAGTTACAGTACTGATTTTACTGTGTGAGGTAAACAGCTACAGTACTGTCTTTACTGTGTGAGATAAACAGCTACAGTACTATCTTTACTGTGTGAGGTAAACAGCTACAGTACTGACTTTACTGTGTGAGGTAAACAGCTACAGTACTGACTTTACTTTGCGAGTTAAACAAATACAGTACTGTCTTTACTGTGTGAGGTAAACAGCTACAGTACTGTTTTTACTGTGTGGGGTAAACAGCTACAGTACTGTCTTTACTGTGTGAGGTAAACAGCTACAGTACTGTCTTTACTGTGTGAGGTAAACAGCTACAGTACTGTCTTTACTGTGTGGGGTAAACAGCTACAGTACTGTCTTTACTGTGTGAGGTAAACAGCTACAGTACTGTCTTTACTGTGTGGAGTAAACAGCTACAGTACTGTCTTTACTGAGTGAGGTAAACAGCTACAGTATTGTTTTCACTGTGTGGGGTAAACAGCTACAGTAATGTTTTTACTGTGTGAGGTAAACAGCTACAGTGCTGTCTTTACTGTGTGGGGTAAACGGCTACAGTACTGTCTTTACTGTGTAAGATAAATAGCTACAGTACTGTCTTTACTGTGTGGGGTAAACAGCTACAGTATTGTCTTTACTGTGTGGGGTAAACAGCTATAGTACTGTCTTTACTGTGTGGGGTAAACAGCTACAGTACTGTCTTTACTGTGTAGGATAAACAGCTACAGTACTGTTTTTACTGTGTGGGGTAAACAGCTACAGTACTGTTTTTACTGTGTGGGGTAAACAGCTACAGTACTGTTTTTACTGTGTGGGGTAAACAGCTACAGTGCTGTCTTTATTGTGTGGGGTAAACAGCTACAGTATTGTTTTTACTGTGCGGGGTAAACAGCTACAGTGCTGTCTTTACTGTGTGGGGTAAATGGCTACAGTACTGTCTTTACTGTGTATGAAAAAAAGCTACAGTACTGTCTTTACTGTGTGGGGTAAACAGCTACAGTACTGTCTTTACTGTGTGGGGTAAACAGCTACAGTACTGTCTTTACTGTGTGGGGTAAACAGCTACAGTACTGTCTTTACTGTGTAGGATAAACAGCTACAGTACTGTCTTTATTGTATGAGGTAAACAGCTACAGTGCTGTCTTTACTGTGTGAGGTAAACAGCTACAGTGCTGTCTTTACTGTGTGAGGTAAACAGCTACAGTACTGTCTTTATTGTGTGAGGTAAACAGCTACAGTACTGTCTTTACTGTGTGAGGTAAACAGCTACAGTACTGTCTTTACTGTGTGAGGTAAACAGCTACAGTACTGTCTTTACTGTGTGGGGTAAACAGCTACATTACTGTTTTTACTGTGTGGGGTAAACAGCTACAGTACTGTCTTTACTGTGTGGGGTAAACGGCTACAGTACTGGCTTTACTGTGTAGGATAAACAGCTACAGTACTGTCTTTACTGTGTGAGGTAAACAGCTACAGTACTGTCTTTACTGTGTGAGGTAAACAGCTACAGTACTGACTTTACTGTGTGAGGTAAACAGCTACAGTACTGACTTTACTGTGTGAGGTAAACAGCTACAGTACTGACTTTACTGTGTGAGGTAAACAGCTACAGTACTGCCTTTACTGTGTGGGGTAAACGGCTACAGTACTGTCTTTACTGTGTAGGATAAACAGCTACAGTACTGTCTTTACTGTGTGAGGTAAACAGCTACAGTACTGTCTTTACTGTGTGAGGTAAACAGCTACAGTACTGCCTTTACTGTGTGGGGTAAACGGCTACAGTACTGTCTTTACTGTGTAGGATAAACAGCTACAGTACTGTCTTTACTGTGTGAGGTAAACAGCTACAGTACTGTCTTTACTGTGTGAGGTAAACAGCTACAGTACTGTCTTTACTGTGTGATGTTACTCTTTTTCTCTGCCATGTTTTCGATTTCTCACTTTTGGTTTCTTCCCTTTTCTACGCTGAGCTTTTAGAATTCCCCCCACACTCGCCTCTGCTCATTGTCAGATTGAAAGAAAGTTATTGTGGCCTCCCGAGTGGTGCAGCGGTCTAAGGCACTGCATCGCATTGCTAGAGGCGTCACTACAGACCCGGATTCGATCCAGGGCTGTGTCACAACCGGACGTGATCGGGAGTCCCATAAGGCGGCGCACAATTGGCCCAGCGTCGTCCTGGTTAGGGGAGGGTTTGGCCAGGGGGGCTTTACTTGGCTCATCGGGCTCTAGCGACTTCTTGGGTCGTCAGGTGAACGGTGTTTCCTCTGACACATTGGTGCGGCTGGCTTCCTGGTTAAGAGGGCGGGTGTTAAAAAGCGCGGTCTTCGAAGGACGCATGATTCAATCTTCACCACCCGATCCCGTTGGGGAGTTGCAGTGATGAGACAAGATCAAAATTGGGGGAGAAAAAGGGGGTAAAACAACAAAAAAAGTGTTATTGTTTGAGGATATCGATGTATAACATTTGTATAATCCTTTTATTAAACCGGCCCTGCCCCTTCCACTCACTCACTCACTCACTCACTCACTCACTCACTCACTCACTCACTCACTCACTCACTCACTCACTCACTCACTCACTCACTCACTCACTCACTCACTCGTGCAGCTTGGCACAAAGGTCCTTTGTCGAGCCATGCATGTAGGGAGAAATTAAATTACAGACCAGAAGTGGGGGGGGGGGTGTGTGTGTGTGTGTGTGTGTGTGTGTGTGTGTGTGTGGAGGAGGGTGGGTGGGTGGGTGGGTGGAGGAGGGGTCAGCAGTCTCTTAGGTACTCCAGCATCTGATCTTGTTAGACTAATGGTCACACTGCCTTTCCCTGCACTAATGGTCACACTGCCTTTCCCTGCGCTAATGGTATCTTGGGGGTCAAAGGGGAAGGGTGGTATGACAAGGCATGAGAAGCTATAGGACAGGGGTAGGAAACTACATTCAGCCGCTGGGACGAGTTTTGATGGTCGGGGGGGCTGGAGAATAATTGTAATAATTTTTACACTGCAAATTGAACACAACTAAAGCCAAAACGAGTTTGCATTTGAAAATAAGAAACATTTCATACATTGATGACATGCTGACTACACCGGCCACGCGCGTGTTGATTTTGTACATCCCCAACAGATGTGTTCATGACACGCAGGTTGAAAATTCAAAACCAACTATACTAGTTTGGGGCATGGCAAAAACACAAGAACACATTTAGCTAGCTTGCTATTGCTAGCTAACTTTTCCTGGTGTAACGGCTTTCTTCTGTGGACGAAGGAGAGGACCAAAGCGCAGCGCGGTTAGTGTTCAACATGTTTAATAACGACGATAAACGTGAACAAAAATACAAAACAATAAATGTGAAAAACCGAAACAGTCCTATCTGGTGCATAGACACAAAGACAGAAGACAACCACCCACAAAACCCAACACAAAACAGGCTACCTAAATATGGTTCCCAATCAGAGACAATGACCAACACCTGCCTCTGATTGAGAACCATATCAGGCCAAACATAGAAACGGAAAACTAGACACACAACATAGAATGCACACTCAGCTCACGTCCTGACCAACACTAAAACAAGGAAAACACAAAAGAACTATGGTCAGAACGTGACAGTACCCCCCCCCCCGGACTCCGGCCGCAAAACCTGAACCTATAGGGGAGGGTCTGGGTGGGCATCTGTCCGCGGTGGCGGCTCTGGTGCTGGACGTGGACCCCACGCCACCATAGTCTTTAGTAGTCCGACCCTGGCCTGGGAACCCTAATAAAGGGCCCCACCGGACTGAGGAGCACCTCTGGACTGAGGGGCGCCTCTGGACTGAGGAAACTCCTCAGGACTGAGGGGCAGCTCAGGACTGAGGGGTATCTCATGACTGAGGGGTAGCTCATGACTGAGGGGTAGCTCATGACTGAGGGGTAGCTCATGACTGAGAGATAGCTCCGGACTGAGAGATAGCTCAGGACTGAAGGGCAGCTCAGGACTGAAGGGCAGCTCAGGACTGAAGGGCAGCTCCGGACTGAAGGGCAGCTCCGGACTGAAGGGCAGCTCCGGACTGAAGGGCAGCTCCGGACTGAAGGGCAGCTCCGGACTGAAAGGTATCTCCGGACTGAAGGGCAGCTCCGGACTGAAGGGCAGCTCCTGACTGGCGGGCGGCTCTGGCAGCTCCTGACTGGCGGGCGGCTCTGGCAGCTCCTGACTGGCGGGCGGCTCTGGCAGCTCCTGACTGGCGGCGGCTCTGGCAGCTCCTGACTGGCGGGCGGCTCTGGCAGCTCCGGACTGGCGGGCGGCTCTGGCGGCTACTGACTGGCGGGCGGCTCTGGCGGCTTCTGACTGGCGGGCGGCTCTGGCGGCTCCTGACTGGCGGGCGGCTCTGGCGGCTCCTGACTGGCGGGCGGCTCCTGACTGGCGGGCGGCTCTGGCGGCTCCTGACTGGCGGGCGGCTCCTGACTGGCGGGCGGCTCTGGCGGCTCCTGACTGGCGGGCGGCTCTGGCGGCGCCTGACTGGCGGGCGGCTCAGATGGCGCTGGACAGACGGGCGGCTCAGATGGCGCTGGGCAGACGGGCGGCTCAGACGGGGCTGGGCAGACGGGCGGCTCAGACGGCGCTGGGCAGACGGGCGGCTCAGACGGCGCTGGGCAGACGGGCGGCTCAGACGGCGCTGGGCAGACGGGCGGCTCAGACGGCGCTGGGCAGACGGGCGGCTCAGACGGCGCTGGGCAGACGGCAGACTCTGGCCTGCTAAGGCGCACAGTAGGCCTGGTGCGTGGTGCCGGAACTGGTGGTACCGGACTGGAGACACGCACCACTGGGCGAGTGCGGGGAGCAGGAACAGGGCACACTGGACTCTCGAGGCGCACTATAAGCCTGGTGCGTGGTACCGGCACTGGTGGTACCGGGCTGAGGGCACGCACTTCAGGACTAGTGCGGGGAGAAGGAACAGTGCGTACAGGGCTCTGGAGACGCACAGGAAGCCTGGTGCGTGGTGTTAGCACTGGTGGTACTGGGCTGGGAACACGCACCTCAGGGCGAGTGCTGGGTGCTGGAACTGGAGCCCTGGTATGTGGGGCCGGCACCGGAGGGCTGCTGCGAGGAGGTGGCACAGGACGTGCAGGGCTAGGGAAGCGCACAGGAGGCCTGGTGCGTGGGGCTGGCACAGTCTTCACCAGACGGCTAGCACGCACCTCAGGACGAGTATGGAGAGCTGACTCAGGTGACATCAAATCCCCGACACACTCCGTCGGGCGCATGTCGTGCCTTATGCACCAAACCAGCACCTCCCTCATAACTCTCTCCTCCAATCTCACCATTAACTCCTTTACTGTCTCTGCTTCGCTCACCTCCAATACCGCCCTGACCGGCTCCTTACGGTAAGCAGGGGGAGTTTGCTCAGGTCTGACTCCTGACTCTGCCACACTCCCCGTGTGCCCCCCCCCAATACATTTTTGGGGCTGCCTCTCAGGCTTCCAGCCGCGCTGCCGAGCTAGCTCCTCATAATGACGCCTCTCTGCTTTCGCTGCCTCCAGCTCTGCCTTGGGGCGACAATATTCGCCTGGCTCTGCCCAGGGTCCTTTACCGTCCAACTCGTCCTCCCATGTCCACTCCTCCTTCTCGCGCTGCTCCTGCTGCCGCTGCCTGTTACCACGCTGCTTGGTCCTTGGTTGGTGGGTGGTTCTGTAACGGCTTTCATCTGTGGATGAAGGAGAGGACCAAAGCGCAGCGTGGTTAGTGTTCAACATGTTTAATAACGACGATAAACGTGAACAAAAATACAAAACAATAAATGTGAAAAACCGAAACAGTCCTATCTGGTGCATAGACACAAAGACAGAAGACAACCACCCACAAAACCCAACACAAAACAGGCTACCTAAATATGGTTCCCAATCAGAGACAATGACTAACACCTGCCTCTGATTGAGAACCATATCAGGCCAAACATAGAAACGGAAAACTAGACACACAACATAGAATGCCCACTCCGCTCACGTCCTGACCAACACTAAAACAAGGAAAACACAAAAGAACTATGGTCAGAACGTGACACCTGGGAGATCAACATTGGCTTGTTATTTTAGCTGAAATGCATAAGGTCCTTTTTTTAGCTGGATCTTGTCATACAATATTGTGTATATCTGACACTAAAACAGTATGCATCTAGTAATCCGTTCTGAGCCAATGCATTCTAACAGTCTAATAAATACATGTCAAATATGCTATTGCAAAAATAATCATTTGCTTGTGTTGATGAAGGTTGAAGGTAGGCCTACCGTTTAGAAATCAATACTTGTATTTTCTTTGTATTCTCTGTCTCAACCTAAAGCTGTTAATGAAACATTCCCCTGAGGAGCTCGACTACAGGATGCAGCTCTCTTGGTGATGGAGAATGTCCCTCTGTTTTGCAGATGTTTATGCTGTAAACCTTTTCACCGCAGGCCTATAGTGGATAAAGGGCCCACAGCGAGCTTAAAGCTACCAATTAGACCTGGCTTAGATTAGACAGGTAGTTAGGTGCCTTAAATGAACTAGCAGCACTGTGTGTTTCTGTGTGTGCATCTATTTTGGCCATGGGTCTCATTACTGTGTGTGTGTGTTAGACTTGATGCTCCTGTATGTCTCCTCTGTGCGTATCAGCTGGAGAACCCCATTCCAGACAGACCTGCTGCTTCCAGTTAAGGCCCAGTTTTTATCACGTGTAAATGACGCTAACCCGCTCTGCTGCGCTTGTCCCTGGTTACCCAACACCCAGGCTCACACCAGCCCACCACACTGCTTCGAAACACCTTTACAGGAATTGTTGTTGAATTACAGAATGGGAGACGAGCTATTTTGCTTACTCAACAGTTGGGGAGCTAAACAGCCCTGTGCTTTATTACCTTGGTGGTAAATGCTTCCAGTCTGGTAACACTGGTCTTTTCTGTTCAGTCTCCATAAACACTATTACCACGTCCTTCATTATTAGATTGGTTTCCAGGAAAACAGACAACTGTTTGTGGTGCACCACTGGTTCAATTCTCTCTTTCACAAACTGTCCTTGGTGGTTTCGATGTCCAGTCGTCTGCTGTAGTGTCTGAAGAAGCCCCGGATGACTAGGTTGGGGGTAGGGCCTACATCTCGTTAGTCTAAAGTGGCTTCCTCTCCTTGCTTCCTCTCTGTGCTTCCTCTCCTTGCTTCCTCTTCTTGCTTCCTCTCCTTGCGTCCTCTACTTCATCAGCGCTGATCTGTAAACACATACAGTGCCAGTCAAAAGTTTGGACACACCTACTCATTCCAGGGTTTTTATTTATTTTTTACTATTTTCTACATTGTAGAATAATAGTGAAGATATCAAAACTATGAAATGACACATATGGAATCATGTAGTAACCACAAAAGTGTTAAACAAAATCAAAATATATTTTCAATTTCAGATTCTTCAAAGTAGCCACCCTCATTCTCTAAACCAGCATCATGAGGTAGTCACCTGGAATGCATTTCAATTAACAGGTGTGCCTTGTTAAACATTAATTTGTGGAATTTATTTCCTTCTTAATGCGTTTGAGCCAATCAGTTGTGTTGTGAGAAGGTAGGGGTGGCATACAGATAGCCCTATTTGGTAAAAGATCAAGTCCATATTATGGCAAGAACAGCTCAAGTAAGCAAAGAGAAATGACAGTCCATCATTACTTTAAGACGTGAAGGTCAGTCAATCTGGAAAATGTCAAGAACTTTGAAAGTTTCTTCAAGTGCAGTCGCAAAAACCATCAAGCGCTATGATGAAACTGGCTCTCATGAGGACCGCCACAGGAAAGGAAGACCCAGAGTTACCTCTGCTGCAGAGCATAAGTTCATTAGAGTTAACTGCACCTCAGACTGCAGCCCAAATAAATGCTTCACAGAGTTCAAGTAACAGACACATCTCAACATCAACTATTCAGAGGAGCCTGTGTGAAACAGGCCTTCATGGTCGAATTGTTGCAAAGAAACCACTACTAAAGGACACCAATAATAAGAAGAGACATGCGTGGGCCAAGAAACACAAGCAATGGACATTAGACCGGTGGAAATATGTCCTTTGGTCTGATGAGTCCAAATTTGAGATTTTTGGTTCCAACCACCGTGTCTTTGTGAGACGCACAGTAGGTGAACGGATGATCTCTGCATGTGTGGTTCCCACCATAATGCACGGAGGAGGAGGTGTGATGGTGTGGGGGTGCTTTGCTGGTGACACTGTCTGATTTATTTATAATTCAAATGACCTGGCCTCCACAATCACCTGACCTCAACCCAATTGAGATGGTTTGTGATGAGTTGGACCGCAGAGTGAAGGAAAAGCAACCAACAAGTGCTCAGGATATGTGGGAACTCCTTTAAGACTGTTGTAAAAGCATTCCTCATGAAGCTGGTTGAGAGAATGCCAAGAGTGTGCAAAGCTTTCATCAAGGGAAAGGGTGGCTACTTTGAAGAATCTCAAATATATAATATGTTTTGATTTGTTTAATACTTTTTTGGTTACTACATGATTCAGTATGTGTTATTTCATAGTTTTAATGTCTTCGCTATTATTATACAGTGTAGAAAATAGTAAAAATAAAGGAAAACCCTTGAGTAAGTAGGTGTGTCCAAACCTTTGACTGGGACTTTATGTGATGGATATCTACAGAGCGTTTGCTTTTCCATGTTTACGTGCTTTCATACCAGTTACAGATGAAGGGAAAGGACTCCAGACTGATACGATGCCGTCTGCTCTCTCTGTCAGCATCAACAGTGTCGTGTCTGGTTTCACCTTTCAGCCCGGCACCTGCTGCTTCCATTACATCATCAAACTCTTGATCAACAAAGTGATTCATTTCTTCAAGGAACACCACCTGGTCGACCGTGGCGGAGAGGATGGCCAATGAGCACTCGGCACCTCTGCAGTTATGCTTTGTGTTTGGCCCCGTGTCCGGTGGTTATTTTAGACCTCTATTGATGTAGATGTCCACAAAAAGCCAGGGTTGTTACCAACCAGCTGTGTTTCGTGCTCCCTGCTTTGAGGAGGCACTCTGTGTATCAGAGGCCTGAGTCCTTCTATTTCTGCCGATCCCCTGTGTGTCTCGCACGCACGCACGCACGCACGCACGCACGCACGCACGCACACACACACACACACACACACACCTACCTGCTGTTATCACAGCTGTGACTTGGTTGGCAGCGTCAGGAGCCCCGGCACCCCTACCAGGCCTCCTGCTAATCCACTCAAACTGATTGTCACCCTGCCTCTCTCTCTCTAGATCCCTATCCAAAACAACACACATCTCCATTCCCTGGACTCACCAGGCATACACACACACACACACACACACACACACACACACACACACACACACACACACACACACACACACACACACACACACACACACACACTGGGGTGCTATGATCATCCCCTCATGTGACTAAGAATGCTGTTGACCTTGAAGCAGTTTATTCCTAAACCCCCTAAAGGTAAAACTTCACCCAGATCAGTTTTCAAGCCATCGATTAGGCCCTGTTGTTTTAGGCATTACCTTACATAAGGAATATTCGCTTAACTCTACAACAAGCTCATCAACTGTCATGTTGTCCCTGAGTAGGACTTCCTGTTCACGTATAACAGGTAGGGCCAGTTCCCAGTAACACTGCTGCATCTGTGGAAAACCGGGTGCCACAGCCAGTATCTCTGGGTTATAAATATCCACCAGTGTTTGCCTGGTATACAATGGCTGATGACAGAGCTGCTTTTTCCATGGAAAGTAGCAGGTGGTCACTTCTCACTGGCTTGTAGCCACTGTTAGAGTTGGGTTTGAGACCAGTCTGTCAGGGTGTAGGTCCTAGCTGCAATATACCAAGAGCCTGTATTATTATGTGAATAATTAATAACAATGTGAAGTAATACATAACTTGAATGTCTATATCAGTTTGAGAAAACCAACGCGCTCTGTTGCCTTACTCTTCCCAGTCCCTCACTAATTACATTGTTCTCATTGCAGTGTATTTATCAGTGTGAACGTCGTTAGTGAAGAGTAATGAGGTATCAGGGAACCGCTGCCTCCTCTCTCTATCCATCTCCCTTATCCCTGGATTCCATTATAGCCTAGCTTCTATAATGCATCTCCCACTGGGTACATCTCAGTAGTCTAAAGGGGTTCCCTATAATGCATCTCAGTAGTCTAAAGGGGTTCCCTATAATGCATCTCAGTAGTCTAAAGGGGTTCCCTATAATGCATCTCAGTAGTCTAAAGGGGTTCCCTATAATACATCTCAGTAGTCTAAAGGGGTTCCCTATAATGCATCTCAGTAGTCTAAAGGGGTTCCTTATAATACATCTCAGTAGTCTAAAGGGGTTCCCTATAATGCATCTCAGTACTCTAAAGGGGTTCCCTATAATGCATCTCAGTAGTCTAAAGGGGTTCCTTATAATACATCTCAGTAGTCTAAAGGGGTTCCCTATAATGCATCTCAGTAGTCTAAAGGGGTTCCCTATAATGCATCTCAGTAGTCTAAAGGGGTTCCCTATAATGCATCTCAGTAGTCTAAAGGGGTTCCCTATAATACATCTCAGTAGTCTAAAGGGGTTCCCTATAATGCATCTCAGTACTCTAAAGGGGTTCCCTATAATGCATCTCAGTAGTCTAAAGGGGTTCCCTATAATGCATCTCAGTAGTCTAAAGGGGTTCCCTATAATGCATCTCAGTAGTCTAAAGGGGTTCCCTATAATACATCTCAGTAGTCTAAAGGGGTTCCCTATAATACATCTCAGTAGTCTAAAGGGGTTCCCTATAATGCATCTCAGTAGTCTAAAGGGGTTCCCTATAATGCATCTCAGTAGTCTAAAGGGGTTCCCTATAATACATCTCAGTAGTCTAAAGGGGTTCCCTATAATGCATCTCAGTAGTCTAAAGGGGTTCCTTATAATACATCTCAGTAGTCTAAAGGGGTTCCCTATAATGCATCTCAGTACTCTAAAGGGGTTCCCTATAATGCATCTCAGTAGTCTAAAGGGGTTCCTTATAATACATCTCAGTAGTCTAAAGGGGTTCCCTATAATGCATCTCAGTAGTCTAAAGGGGTTCCCTATAATGCATCTCAGTAGTCTAAAGGGGTTCCCTATAATGCATCTCAGTAGTCTAAAGGGGTTCCCTATAATACATCTCAGTAGTCTAAAGGGGTTCCCTATAATGCATCTCAGTAGTCTAAAGGGGTTCCCTATAATGCATCTCAGTAGTCTAAAGGGGTTCCCTATAATGCATCTCAGTAGTCTAAAGGGGTTCCCTATAATGCATCTCAGTAGTCTAAAGGGGTTCCCTATAATACATCTCAGTAGTCTAAAGGGGTTCCCTATAATACATCTCAGTAGTCTAAAGGGGTTCCCTATAATACATCTCAGTAGTCTAAAGGGGTTCCCTATAATGCATCTCAGTAGTCTAAAGGGGTTCCCTATAATGCATCTCAGTAGTCTAAAGGGGTTCCCTATAATACATCTCAGTAGTCTAAAGGGGTTCCCTATAATACATCTCAGTAGTCTAAAGGGGTTCCCTATAATGCATCTCAGTACTCTAAAGGGGTTCCCTATAATGCATCTCAGTAGTCTAAAGGGGTTCCCTATAATGCATCTCAGTAGTCTAAAGGGGTTCCCTATAATGCATCTCAGTAGTCTAAAGGGGTTCCCTATAATGCATCTCAGTAGTCTAAAGGGGTTCCCTATAATACATCTCAGTAGTCTAAAGGGGTTCCCTATAATGCATCTCAGTAGTCTAAAGGGGTTCCCTATAATGCATCTCAGTAGTCTAAAGGGGTTCCCTATAATGCATCTCAGTAGTCTAAAGGGGTTCCCTATAATGCATCTCAGTAGTCTAAAGGGGTTCCCTATAATACATCTCAGTAGTCTAAAGGGGTTCCCTATAATACATCTCAGTAGTCTAAAGGGGTTCCCTATAATACATCTCAGTAGTCTAAAGGGGTTCCCTATAATGCATCTCAGTAGTCTAAAGGGGTTCCCTATAATGCATCTCAGTAGTCTAAAGGGGTTCCCTATAATACATCTCAGTAGTCTAAAGGGGTTCCCTATAATACATCTCAGTAGTCTAAAGGGGTTCCCTATAATGCATCTCAGTACTCTAAAGGGGTTCCCTATAATGCATCTCAGTAGTCTAAAGGGGTTCCCTATAATGCATCTCAGTAGTCTAAAGGGGTTCCCTATAATGCATCTCAGTAGTCTAAAGGGGTTCCCTATAATGCATTTCAGTAGTCTAAAGGGGTTCCCTATAATGCATCTCAGTAGTCTAAAGGGGTTCCCTATAATGCATCTCCCACTGGGTACATCTCAGTAGTCTAAAGTGAAGTGGTTCCCTTTCCTTTCCATCCTTTTGTCGTTTTCATTGACCTTAAAGATTTTGAGGTAAAATAAAATAGGCTGATAGTTCTCAGCCATATTGCTTTCACCTATCATGTGTTTTCATATCAGAATAAAGAAGGGGAAGCCATTTTAGACCATTGATATACACCCCTGTGTGTCCTGCCCCAAGTCCCCCAACTAGCCGCAGGAGCACTTGTTCGAATAGGCTATTTTTAATGATGGTTTAAACTGCACCCTGGATATTTTCCTTGGCGTCGTGAAGGTAGAGAACAATCGCCGCTGGCTGTGAAATGCAGCCCGACACGCTCCAACTGACCACAGTCTGCACCAAAATGGCCGTCCTCACAGGGCTCAGGCAAGGCCTCATTAGTAATGTTTGGCTCCACACGCAAAGGGGGCTTATTATGGATTAATGACGTCTAGTTAAGCCCAGGAGTTGT